>NW_019266538.1:405998-444866 GCF_002742605.1 Olea europaea var. sylvestris | reverse complement strand
ACAAAAACATACATTATTCACACCTATACAAACTAATTACTTTATATCAGAGTGCATAGAGAAGCGTGGTGGTAGTAGTAGTAGTAATAGTAAAAGTCAAGAAAAAGAATGTCCTTGTAAAAAAGAAAAAGAACGTCAGTTAATAGAAAATAATACAAAAAAAGAATATGAAATAGATCTAGAGACGATAGAAATAATAGACTATGAATTCTTAGATAATGAGAAAATATATAATAAATTAGTTACAGAACAAGAAATAGATAGTTTAATATCAAAATTAGAAAAAATGGAAATAATAGGAGAAAATGTATTAAAATATTGGGGAAAAGATAAAGTAATGTGTGAATTAAAAATAAAAAATCCAGAATATATAATAAAGACAAAAAATATAAAAGCTACAAATAATGATATTGAAGACTTTAAAATGCATATAGAAGAACTTATAAAATTAGAGGTACTAAGAAAATCAGATAGTCTTCATAGATCAGCAGCTTTTATAGTAAGATAACATTCTGAAATTATTAGAGGAAATAGTAGAATGATAATAAATTATAAAAGACTAAATGACAATACAATAGATGATGCATATAATATACCAAACAAAAGAGTTTTAATAAATATGATTCAAGATTGTAAGATTTTTAGTAAGTTTGATTTAAAGTCAGAATTTTGGCAGATCAAGATGTATCCGGATAGTATAAAATGGACAACATTTACATATCCAGAAGGCCATTTTGAATTGTTAGTTATGTCATTTGGAATTAAGAATGCACCATGTATTTTTCAAAGAAAAATGAAAAATATTTTTAATAAGCATAATAAATTTGTAGTTGTATACATAGATGATATTCTTGTATTTAGTAAAAATAAAAGAGAACATAGAGGTCATTTACAAATAGTTTTTTCAAAATTTATTAGACATGGATTAATTATTAGTAAGAAGAAATGGTTTTATTTAAAGAATTTATAGATTTTTTAGGAGTAAATATAGGAGAAATAATTATTAGAGCAGATTGTATTGCAATAGTTTCCTTTTATAATAAACTTAAGTTAGACTCTAAAAAAAGTAGTAGGAGAAGATGACTTAATTTTATAGATACGATTACTAATACAGGAATTAATATAGAATTTGAACATATAAAATGTAGTGATAATAAAGCAGCAGATATTCTTAGTAGAATGATTGAAAATAAAGATTTTTTTGAAATTAATTCATTATAATATTGGTAGATGTCCAGACCACCTCCAAAACCAGGAATTCCACCAGGGAATTCTTTTGCATCAAATGCATTGATAAAGACTTCATCTACTCAGAACAGACCATTTTACCAAGAACGAATGAGATTTGGTAACCAAGAATTGATACGTTTTCCTAATAGTAATATTTCTTTTAAAGTTTTACAACACATTTCTTTAAATAAAGAAGAAAAATGTTTGTTAGACAATTTATGGATATCTCATAATAAGAATCCAAAAGACCAAAAGTATTTTCTTGCATGCTTAAATGCACTTTCAGAACATTTTAATCAGAACAAGAATAAGTTTAAGTTTTATGTAGTAGTCAAGGGCAAAAACCCTGATATTTTTCATACATGGTTAAAAGTAGTAGATTGTATAAAAGATTTTAAAGATCCTCTTTACAAAGGTTTTCATAATTTTCAAGAAGTTTTAGATTCAGCCAGACAGATGATTGGGATTGACTTCTTTGTTTCTCCTTCACTCAGAAATTACTCAGAACCCCCTCTTAATTTCTCACAAAGCAAAGACAAAAATATTTTCTTTAGTCATTGTGAATGCATGCAATAAAATTTTAGTATAATTAATGAATCTAACCAGACTCTCATAACACAAAGATCTTCACTACAAAGAAATATCACAGAACTTGAAAAAGAGATAATTGAGCTAAAGCTCAATTTATCTAGAGGTACTATTGAGCCCCAGAAATCAATAGCTAGTCTAGTTCAACCGGTAACTGGTAAAGACTTATCAAACCCGTTAAAGGTTGTGGACTTGCCAAAAGCCCAACAGACTCAGAGGACTGTTGACTCCTCTACTAGATCAGAAAATCAGATACAACAGACTGATAAATCTGCTATAGATAAAGATAAAGAAATTTGGGATTTATTGGGCCAGCCCAGTGGTAAATTTGATTATTATGTCAAATATAGTCTACCAGAATATTATATTGATAATCTAAGTTCATCTCAGATCCAAGAAATTCATTCTAGCCAAGACAAGGGTAAGATGATTGTTCAAGGCAGTCAAGATCCAACATTATTTCAAGATGCCCAAAATCCAAATGAAGATATTGTTTCTTTAGAAAAGATTTTCTCTCAAATTGAAGAGTTCCAAAAACAGTTAAAAAAGGACGAAGGAATTTCATATAGAAGAAAGAAAAAGATTCAAATGAAGAAAAAGAAAAATGATGAAGAATTAAAAGAACAAATTAGAGAAGCAATTAAACAAGTTTTTGAGACTGTCTTTGAATAGAAAAATGAAGAAGAAAAAGAAAAAGAAGTTCCACAAAGAGAAAATAATGAAGAAGACGAATCTCAACTAGATAATGGAGAAGAAGATTCAGAAAATGTAGGATTCAATAATTCAGATAGTGGAATGTCATTTTTACCTACAACAGAAAGAAATATCATAAATGCTATGGAATGATAAGATGAGATTGTTGACGCAAGAAAACAAAGAACTTTAAAAAAGAAGATGCTTCAATAAGACATAAAGAGAAAACAGTAAAGATTCCTCGACATAGTGGAAGATTTTTACAAAAGAAAGATTCCCACTAATGTTTAAAGAGACTTTTTTGATTGGTCAGAAGCTTCTCGGTGAAGTGAGTGCCTTTCTTACTAAAGGTATATTAGACTTTTAGCTCCTAAGAATTTCTCTATATAAGGAGTACGTTTCATTTGGTTAATGCAGGAGTTTACAACCTGTGTAATCACTACTATCCAAAAAACCCTTTGAAACTTCCTTACAGAAAAATTTTCAATCCAAAATTATTGTATAGCTGAAGTTCTTGTGAATATTTTAAGGTACTCTTATTTTCTTAAACTTTTATTTTAAGAACTTTAGGGACTTCCCGAAAGGGAAACCCTTAGTTGTAAATCTTTTAAGATGAATTTATAAATCCCTGTCTAATATTTTAATGTTTTATGCATCTTTAGTTATGTAAATATTTGATAAATCATTTCATCCTATGCATATAATAAAAGCATAACTTGATTTCTAGAAACCATACTATTTTTAGGTTAATCTTGAGTGACCCAGATAAAAGAAAACTGTTGGCCGGAGTGAGCGTTTTGATGTTTTCTGAAGATGCTGGGAAAATGAATAAATTAATCTAAGAATTTTTATAAGGGAGTGCCATGGGTAACTTTAAAAAAAAAATTTATACATGATTCTAATAAAAGATTTATAGAAAACTAAGGAAAGTATTGAGTAGGATTAAAGTTATTAAAAGTTAAAAATTTATAAAACAGCAAAACAAACATACACCTAACAGCAAAACAAAAACAAAAACAAACCCCCCCTTTGTAAACATTGGATTTTACACATTATAAATGTTACGTGTAATAAACGTTTATTTGTTTCATTGCGTAATATTTGTTAAAGGTTAATATTGTTTCTGAAGATTTATGAATTTAATGATAATGATAATTTAAAGTTATTAAATATATGAATGATCTTTAGCACTCAAGGACCACCAATCGACCATCCTCCAACGACCCTAAGGTATGCAAAAAGGGGTAAGAAGATGAATGTACTTAAACATTTTGCATGATTTAAATATTTTAAATTGCATGTCTTTAAATTTTTAAGATTATTTTTCTCGTTAAATATATGATATGCATACTATAAAATAAGTACATATTGTTAGACTTAGTACTGGAATGTAACCGATAACTTCAAATTAAATTGTAGGAAATGGCACCACCTACTCACACGAACTTGATGCGCGATTTATTATGAGCGGTACAAGAGCTTAGCAGACAAAGCCAAGCACTACCACCACCATAGAATGCACCGCCACAACAAAATGCACCTCCATTTGTCTCGGGAGCCGTCTCAATGGTTAAGCAATTTCGTAGGTACAAGCCTTTGACTTTCGATGGTTCCGACCCACTGGCTGTTCAGGAATGGATTAGTGGTCTGGAGCCCATCTTTCGACACATCACTTGTACGGATGCACAGAAAGTGCTATGCGCAGAATTTATGTTTGTTGGAGCAACTAGTCACTGGTGGAAATTTGTCTCACGCACTAGGACAAAAGAACAACAATGTAACTTGACTTGGGAGCAGTTTAAGGATGAAGTGATGGAAAAATATTTCCCATAGCCTTTTAGAGACTTCAAGGAAACAAAGTTTCTACAGCTCAGACAGGGAAACATGTTGCCTACTGATTATGAGAGGCAGTTTGAGCAGCTCTCAAGATATGTCCCGCACTTAGTGGATACTGAAGTTAAGAAGATTAGGAGGTTTGAAAATGGACTTCGCCCAGAGATCGGCATGATCATTATGTCCCATCGTTTCACCTCATATCGTGAGATGTTGGAGGAGCCCATGCTATTTCATATCAGAGGACAACATTTGGACAGTATGCCCAGCAGAGTAGAGAGTCGTTGGGAAAAAGAAAGTGGAGTGATCAGGACAAGAACAGACGTAACTGACAAAATAAAAGGCTAAGCACATGAGTTCGTATTGGTGGGACGAGTGGGAGTATTTCACCCTGTCCTAAGTGTGATAAACTCCATAGGAGTGAATGTTTACTTGGGAAGAACATGTGTTTCCGATGTGGTAAGCCGCGACACATTGCCCTCAACTGCACAGAGCCTTCAAAGAAGAAGAATGATGATCAAGACAAGAATAAAAAAGCAAAGATTTGAGTTTTTGCACTGAATCAGCACGAGGCGGAGCAAGATCCGAATGTGATCGCAGGGGTTTTATTATTAATATTTTTAACATACGTGCTTATGTTTTTTTTACCTAGGACCATACATTATTTTATCTCTGTCCCTTAGTTGCAGTCTAACACTATAATTACAAACAGGTATTCTGTTATTATCTGATGTACCCACTTACGTACTTTTTGATTCTGGGGCTACCAATTCTTTTATCTCTGCATCCTTCACCGCTAGGTCAAACTTTGCATGTGTGAAAACGAATAATGAATTAGAGGTTAGTATCCCTTCAGGAAGAACTCTTTGTACAAATCGGATGACTAAGGCTATGAAATTAGAGATCGACGGAAAAATATTACAAGCAGAATTATACCTTTTGGAGATGAAAGATTTCGATGTTATTTTGGGCATGGATTGGTTGGGACTTAATCATGCGACCATTCGATGTCACGAGAAAGAAGTATTATTTTACAAACCGGGAGAGGAAGAATTTCGTTTCTTTGGAGCAAAGCTCAAGTCTTTGCCTCGTCTTGTATCGGCTATTCAAGCAAAAAAGATGTTGAAAAAGGAGTCATGTCAAGGATTTCTAGTTAATATCACCAGTCCCCAACTTACAAGAACGACTGTTAACGATATTAATATTGTGCGAGATTTTGTAGACGTATTCCTAGAAGATTTACCATGTATTTCACAAAATAGGCAAGTGAAATTTACAATTGATTTAGTTCCTAGAGCAACACCAGTATCTAAGGCCCCGTACCGAATGGCACCGAAAGAACTTCAAGAAATGAAGTTGCAATTAGAGGAGTTGTTGGAGAAAGGTTTCATTGGAGAAAGAAACATGATACACCTGTTATGTTTAGTTCTTTCATGATAAACAGGATTCTTACAAAGCGATAAAGCACTTTGACATAACAGGTGTATCATGCATGAAGTTCAATTCTTTTAAAATTCCTTTTAACCAGGTACATTCCTTAACCGCCTCGGTTATGGCAACATACTCCGCCTCAGTACTTGACAAAGTAACTAAAGGCTGCAGCTGTGACTTCCATGTTATACAATTGTCACCAAGTGTAAAAAAGTAAGTTGTGGTAGACTTTCTGTTATCCATGTCACCAGCAAAATCAGAATCTACATACCCCTTTAGAATAAATTTTTCAGATCTTTTTTCATACACTAGACCCAGATTTAATGTACCAACAATGTACCTTAACAACCATTTCAAACCTGCCCAATGGGTCTTTTCGGGGTTGGACATAAATCTGCTCAAAAAACTTATAGCATAGGCTAAGTCAGGTCTGATTGTTATCATAGAGAACATAACGGAACCTATAGCATTAGAGTAGGGCATGTTCCTCATTTCTCTAAATTCCTCCTCAGTTTTAGGAGAATGTGCACTAGAAAGATTCATGTGAGCTGCTAAGGGAACGTTCACAGATTTTGATCAATTCATACCAAATTTAGTTATGACTTTGTTTAGATAGGCTTCTTGGGAAGTTTGGGCTGGATGATGGAGAGGATGTCATCTACCCTAAGAGCTTCCCTGTAAGCCTTTTTACTATTAATCGCATGAGTACAAATTAACTTTCCAGTTTTGCCCGCCTACCCACACGCAAAAATGACTGCTGAAGGAAGAAAATGAAGGATTGGTTCTTGCATTTTGTTGTTGCACTTGTTTGATTTAATTTAATAACATTTCTCTCATTACATCTTATTAATTTGAAGGTCTGTGATGACCGCCATTCAGAGATAATTCCGTGTCTTGACAGAAATCTTTTATATCAAATGAGATTGAAATCGGATCTAAATTTGATGGAGCACTATGAAGACACTGCCCTTTACCTGAAAGGCGGTACAATTGCTTAATTCCTCCTCCTACAAGATACATGGTGAGGCCTTGCTGAGGCAGTAGGTAGTACAAATGTGTTGTAGCATTCGTTGTGTGGAATTCTCTTAACATTCTAGTCCACGCCTGTTCCTCTTTTTCTGGGTTACAAATTCCAATTAAGTGGCCAAAGAGTAGAGATGAAGTTTGGAAAGCTAACATACCTCATACTCACCTTGCACGTGAAAAGTCCGATCAGAACCGGATGGTTGAGAAAGGCGATAAGATTCAATTTCCTGGAGGAGGGACTCATTTTCATTATGGAGTGGATAAGTACATTGCTTCTATCGCTAACGTAAACTTTCTGGCTCATAAAGTACTCTTCAATGAACCGATGATATATAGGTTTGATGAAATATAGGTTTGTAGTTGTATATTTTTTGTTTGCATGGTGTCACTCATGTTTGACATGTTACTTCTGATTCTAATCAAGCTTTGCATTCCACATATGCTGAACTTTTCAAACAATAACCTGAACAATGAGAGACGTTTACGGACAGTTTTTGATTTTGGTTGTGGTGTTGCAAGTTTTGGGGCTTACCTTCTTTCATCAGATATTATTGCAATGTCATTAGCAC
The DNA here is from genome assembly GCF_002742605.1 of Olea europaea var. sylvestris. Taxonomy (NCBI): domain Eukaryota; kingdom Viridiplantae; phylum Streptophyta; class Magnoliopsida; order Lamiales; family Oleaceae; genus Olea; species Olea europaea. Next base: position 437,496 of record NW_019266538.1, on the reverse strand, counting down.
CTAATGATGTGCACCAAAATCAGATTCAATTTGCTCTGGAAAAAGGAATTCCTGCTTATCTTGGTGTTCTTGGGGCAAAGCAAGTCTTCTGAACTTGCTCACTGTTCTCGTTGTAGAACTGATTGGCTCCAGAGGGATGGGCTTATTCTTCTTGAGTTGGATAGGTTGCTTAGACCTGGAGGTTATTTTGCCTACTCATTCCCTGAAGCGTATGCACAGGATGAAGAGGATCGAAGAATATGGAGAGAGATAAGCGAACTTGTGGAACACATGTGTTGGAGAATTGCTGCAATGGACCAAACTGTCATTTGGCAAAAGCCATTGACAAATGACCATTATTTGGAAAAAGAACCAGGCACTCGCCCGCCACTCTGTCAATCTGATGATGATCCAGATGCAACCTGGGGTATGCTAATGGAGCCATGCATAACACCTTATTCTGACCATAAGTATCTCATATGATTTATTATTCATTATTCATTTGCATTTATATTCCGATAGAGGAAAGTTATGAGGAAAGAAATGGATTGCAGTGTTCTCTAGTCAGTTTCTAAATGGCACCTTCAAGATCTGGATAATGACTGGAATATAGGTTATGTTATACTATAAAAATATCAAGAGGTTGAAATTGGGACAATCCTTCCTCTAATTTAGTTGGATGTCCAAGTTAAACTTGAAAAGAGCTTTTAGAAGAAAGTTGAGATGTATCTTCTATCACTTTTATCTATTAACTGCAATGTGGCCTGGCCATGCATTTGATCTTTGAAATGATAATATTGTCTTGTTCGTGAAATTTTAGGAAAGGACACTTTGTGGATGAGTCCTTTTAAGAGAAGTGGAGGATATGCAATTTTTGAGACGAAGGAGTGAACCATGATTCTTAAATCTTGAGGTTAACTGCTAATCAGCTTTTCTACTTGGGGTATAGAGTGTAGTCTGAACTCGGCCTTTGAAGTAATTAACGCCTATTTGTCTACCATTATTTCAGAACTCCATTTTTTCAAACTCATTTTTAACCACACATTTTCATAATAAAATATTTTTCACATAGCCCCAAATTTTTTTCTACTTTTTAACCACACATTCTCCAAAAATCCACTATTTCAAAACTTCTTTTCCTACTTTAATGGTGGACAAACTGGGGCTGAGTATCTGTCTTTGTTCTTCAAATTACAAACAAAAATTTCAATTCTGTATTCCTTTTTAGGTTTTCCCCTGTACAAAATGTGTCCATCCAGGATGCTGTAAATGATTATAAACTTGGGTTTCTTGTTATTTGATAGATGACTGGTGGTATTTTGTCTTTCTGACCTATTTTTACAAAAGTGAAATATATTCTTTGATTTTTTTCTCATGTTTGTGGGACTGTCATTGGCTTAGGCTTACATAAATGGGGTGGATGGTAAAATCTATAGCTGCTTTAAATTGCTGTTGCGTATCATGAAGCTTATGATTATGTTCTTTAATATTATTTCTATTCTCTAAAATGAAATTTATATTATTTTTCTGGTATTTTCTATTTTGTTCTCTATTTGAAGACTTAAAATACGTTGTACTGTACAGCATAGTTTAGTTTTCACCTTGTTATATTCTTATAACAAATTTATATTTAGTTACTTTTTATTGATTGGTTTTTTATTTCTTTGGACTGATATTTTAGAATGGAAATCATGTAATTACCACGGCCAGCCTTGAAATTTTTGTAGGCATTAGTTGTACTTTATATGAGGCCTTCTATATACACTTTTGAGTTAATCTATATATATTATGGGGCCCTCACCTATTCAGGGCCTTAAGCAGCAGCCTATGCCGCCTATAGTCAAGGACGAATCTGGTAATAACAAATGCTGTGGATTTCTCAAGTTCATTTCTGTGATAAAATTTAGTTGTTGTGTAACAAATTCTTCATTTAGTTTTTGAACTTCGTTTTCTAATTTTATTTATTTATTTATTTTTATTCTTCAACAGATGATCACAACACTAGAGGTAGTGGACTGGAACCATGGCCTGCTCGACCAACTTTTCCTCCTCGTCTTACTGATTTTGGCTATTCTAATGAAATGTTTGAGAAGGATATAGTAATTGGACGCATTTTCTTATATCTGCTTGTTCTGTGCCGTGCTATTTCCTTATGTAGAGTCATGATAGACCAAAAACTGTTCCAACTAGGAGACATTTTTGCCTGCAGGAACTTTAGGGGCGAAGGGTCGAGAATTATTGGAATTTCTTGAGTCCAAAGATCTCTTCAGACACTCTAAGAAACGTGATGGACATGAAGGTGAATTTTGGGGTCATTTGCTGCTGCATTGAAGAACAAGGATATGTGCGTTATGAATGTTGTCCCTGAAGATGGACCCAAAACCACTGTGATCGTGTACGATAAGAGGGTTGATAGGCACAGTTCATAACTGGTACATGTCCATAATTGGATGTTATCAGTTCATATTTTATCGTCCCTTATCATTTGGTTATACACACTTCTCTGAGAGGGAGATCAAGATTTAATATTTGTATAGGAACTGTTCCTAGTAGTAGGCCTCAACAACATTATTCTCTTAACATATTAATAAATGCAAATATTTAAATTGGGAATAATGGAGAAATCAATTTGGTAATTGAACAAATATCAGTTATTTTTGGAGTAGTGTCCATATAAGTTTTTAACATGGTTCACGGATATTTCTACATGCCATATGACATAAATTTAGGCTTTCCCTGAAGAAAAAGAAGCTAGAGTGTCTTTCATTGTAGTGTCTACTCTTATCTAGTATTACTTACTATCATGAACAAGGACTAAAGTTCGGAAGTTGGATTGTCTGTATCAAATTAATTACAGGTGCGAAGCCTTCTCAACGTACCCTAGGACTTACGATTTGCTCCATGCTTGGACTGTGTTTTCGGACGTTGAGAAGAAAGTGTTTTCGGACGTTGAGAAGAAAGGCTGCAGTGGTGAGGATCTACTAATTGAGATGGATCGTATTCTCAGGCCGACTAGTTTTATCATTATTTGGGACAAACTACCAATTATCAAGTTCGTAAAGAAGTATTTGACTGCATTGCGCTGGGAAGCAGTTGCAACAAGTGATTGCACTTCAGATCCTGGCCAAGATGGAGATGAGGTGGTGTTTATCAACCAAAAGAAATTGTGGTTTACGAGCGAAAGCTTCAGAGATACAGAGTAGACGGAGTCGACTAATTGATCTACGTGCCCAATTCTTGGGATTTAAGAAGTATAATCCAAGAGTTGAAGGGAAAATTGATTTCTTTTTGTAACAAGAAAGTGACATACATATTTCTTTTTTCAATTCTATTCTTTTCTGATTTAGGTGATAAGCCATAGAGCACTTTTCTTTATAGGTTATTCTTAATTGTTTGATATTATAAATTTTTGTTGGGTATTATTTCAGGCATTGCAAAGTGATTAATAACTCTAGGAAATGTGGACCAAATTACGAATTTGTTAATCTAGTGCTTTTGACTTTTGGACAGCATTTCTTTTCATTTTTAGTTCCTTGCACAGATTTAATGGTTTCTTTTGAATCAACAAAAAAGGGAAGCTTTAAACCAAAGCATGGCTGAAAAAATAAATAAATAAATAAATAAATAAATAAATAAATAATATATATAAAGAAGAAGAAGAGAATTAGCAATTTACAACTTCAAGGCAATGTACAATGGGATGAGAATGGATGATACATAACAATCTTACTGTGTGTTGCAATGTGAAAGGCTTGCTTTGTAGGTTTACAAGTACTTTGGACAGTTCCTTACAAATTGGTTTCAAGGGTTAATTCCATTCCAAGTGATTGTTATAAATATTAATTAGTATCAAAATAGGCAGTATCATGTCTTGTAGGACTCTATTCCGATTAATCGATCTAGAGAGGGCTACTTTGAGTATGAGAGTGGTTCCATGGAGTCATCCATTTGAGAAAGATGGATCACCCTTGATATCAGTTGACATAGGAAACGACTTCTAGAGATAGGCAATGTAAATCGTGACATGCCAATGCGAAACCATCGACCCCCACTGATAAGTGTGTTTTTGCACACTTATTTAGGTCACAAACATGACTTAATTACGAATAAAATGATTGAATTGTGACTTAATTTCGTTACATTTGTGAATTGTAGGTAACACCGATGAACACGGTGAAATACATGAGAAAAGACGCGAAAAAGGACTAAAATGACACAAAGTGAAAGTTCAAGGACCAAGGTGCAATTATCCAAAAGTTGACCCGATGAACAAATCAAGAAATTGAGTTTTCCAAATACAAATTGATGAGATTTTGGGATGATGGAATGTGAAAAATGAAGAAAAGATGAAAAGAAGTGGAAGATTCAAGTAGAGGGACCAATTTGCAAAAAAGGAAAGTTGAATTCTACCATGCGGTCGCATGGTAGAAATCTCGTGCGGCCGCATGAAGGGATGCAGGGAATTCAATTGGAAATATGGAATAACTATGCGGCCACACGGATTAAAACCATGCGGTCGCATGGTACGTTTTTGGCGCGATTTTTTTCTTTCCTTATACGATTGAAACACCTTTGGTAACCTAATTTTCCACGGGATATAAATATCAAAAACATTCCAGAGATGAGGAGAACGCAATTGGAGGCCGAAAAACACTTCTTGGAGAGGATTTCAGCGTAAGAACAAAGATTGGCACGAAGAACTTCAAGATTTCATAACCCGGTGATGTCTTTTATTCAAAACATGATGTATTTTGTTATTTTAATCATGTTTGGCTAGATTTTTATTATGCTAGGAGATCGATGAACCATGTGATTTGCATTTTAATATCCTCATTTTGCAATTTGATGTTAAGACACAATTTTTATTGTTTTGAATGATTTATAGGCAATTAATGTTTCCGCAATTAAGGGCTCGTAATTATGTGAATTTAAGTGATTTATTCTTGCATTCGAGGAATAGATTTGAAATAATATAAATCATCGTAGGGTCCGATAGTGGATAGAAATATACCGCTATGCCCTACGTGAATCTTTAAGTGTTCATAAAATCGCATGCATTTTTACATATGCTCTTGTCATAGAAATATAGACCGATGGTATGTAGAAATAGGTTTGATACATCTCGAAAGAGAGTATTGGATAGACTTAGGAACATTGACTCGTCACAATTGAAATGTGTTGTCATATTGTGAAACTAGGGTTTAAAGTGATAATTGCATGGGAATTCGTGATCCTAGCGTATTTAATTCCTAATAATTATAACAACGTGCGTTCTCAACTTGTAGATTTCATTTTAGAGCTTTAAATTATTGTTTTGCATATTAATATCAATTTAATCATAAAAAAAATTGCATAATTGGGGTTTAATTAGGTCTACATTCACTTTGGTAATTTAGTTTCGGTTAAGGCTACAGTAGGTAAATTTTGAATTAATCAATCTCTATGGGACGATATTTGGACTCATTTAATTTACTTTATTACTTGTTAACGAACCGTACACTTGTGGTAGTTTTAAATTGAAAGAAAATAATTTCGCGAACAAGTTTTTGGCACCGTTGCCGGGGATTGAGTTTAGTTTAATTTTATTTCTCAAGGCACTAATTCGAACTTAATTTTTATTTTGCTAGTATAATTTTGTTTTTATTTTTTTATTTTAGGTTATTATCCTTTATTTGTGTTTTAGTTATTTAAATTGTTTGAATCTCAGTGCTCGTACTGGTTTTAATTCTCAGATTTGCATGTCACGATTGCCTGGAGGAGAATTGATTCCAGCTGATCCTAAAAGTGAGCGCACTTTTCATCGACGACAAAGAGATCACCGCAAAGCACAAGTACAAATGGCCAACGAATTAAATAATCCTATTATTCAAGCTAACGAAGGAGAGGCAATGGATGAAGGAAATGAAATTCTGGGGGACTTCTTGACTCCTCAAGTTATTCAAAGCCAATCCAGCATTGTATATCCACCGTTTGGGCAGCCCAATTTTCAATTGAAGACTAATGTAATATAGCTATTTCAAAATGGACACCAATTCTATGGCAAAAGAATACACACACACACGTATCTCGATTTCTAGATATGTGTCAACATTTCAGATACCAAGGGATTTCGGATGACACTATTAGGTTAAGGCTTTTTCCACATACGTTACGAGACAGAGCATTTGAATGGTTGGATTCACTCCCGATTGCAAGTATCATTACATGGAATGAGCTGGCACACAAATTCTACATAAAGTTTTTCTCCCCAGCCAAGATAGCGAAGCTGAGACGTGACATATCAGTATTCAATCAAGGAGAAACTGAATCATTTGACGAAGCCTGGAACAGATTCAAAAAATGCTCCGAAAGTGCCCTCAGTATGGGTTCGATAAAAAAGACCCAAATCCGATTCTTCTATATAGGATTACTTCCATACCATAAGAGCATGGTGGATTCAGCATCAGATGGCTCAATATCCACACGAACAATTGATGGGGCATTGGAATTATTTGAGCGTATGGCTGCCACATTAGCCATGTGGTCTTTTGAGAGGGCTATCCCAAAGAAAACTCCAGATGTCTACGAGGTGGACGCTTATTCAGTAATATCTGCAAAAATTGACTCTCTGTATCACAAGGTGGAAAGCATATCACAAGCATCACAAGCTAAGAAGAGCAATTGTGATGAATGTGGAGCCGGGCACAAAACATCATATTACCCAGTACTCATACAAGGAATTGAGTAAGCAGACTACGCACAGTGGGGACAACGCCAGCAACACAATCAATATGGAGAGACTTTCAATCCCAGCTGGAAGAAGCATCCCAACTTCTCTTGGAGCAACCAGAATCAGAATAAGCCACAAGGGCAATTTCAACAACAAGAGAAGAGGCCTCAATTGGAAGATATGATAGGAAAATTCACGGAGAAAGCCGAAGCTGCACTTCAAAATCAAAATGCAGCCATCAAAAATTTGGAAACTCAGATAGGGCAGCTAGCCATCGCATTGACTGGCAGAACGCCACGTAACTTACCAAGTAATACAAAAATCAATCCTAAAGAGCAAGCCAAGGCCATTACAACTCGAAGTGGAGTACAATTGCCTAAAATCCATGTCAAGAGACCGGGTGTGATTGGAGAGACATCTTCCCCCGCTGAAGAAGAGACTGTTGCAAAGGAATCAAGTTCAAAGAAAATTCAGAAGAGTCACAGGATAAGGCTAAGGTCACAGTCAACCCCTACGAGCATCCGATTTCCTTTCCACAGCGATTGAAGAAGCAAAAAGTGGAGCAACAATACAAAAAAATTCTAGAAGTCTTCAAAAAGCTCCATATCAACATCTCACTAATCGATGCACTGTTTCAGATGCATAGCTAAGCGAAATTTCTGAAGGATATCATATCAAATAAACGCAAGCTGGAAGACCATGAGACAGTTATGCTTACGGAGGAATGTAGTGCCAGAATCCAGAATAAGTTCCCACCAAAACTAAAAGATCTAGGGAGTTTTACTGTTCCTTGCAAAATCGGTGAAGTATATTTCGATAAAGCATTATGTGACCTCGGTGCAAGTATAAATTTTATGCCTCTGTCTGTTTTCAGGAAGCTCGGTTTGGGAGAAGCTAAAGCAACCACTGTGACGCTTCAGCTGGCTGACAGGTCATTGACACATCCCAGAGGAATAATTGAAGATGTGCTTATCAAGGTTGAGAAGTTCATATTCCGAGCGAATTTTTTTATCTTGGACATGGAAGAAGACAAGGACGTCCCATTGATACTTGACAGACCATTTCTGGCAACAGGGAGAGCGTTAATTGATGTTCAAAGGGGGCAATTGATCTTAAGATTGGGAGAGGAGCAGATATCGTTCAATGTTTTCAAGGCCATGAAACTGCTAGCAGAATCAGATAACTGTTACCAAGTTGACATCATTGACAAGGCAGTACAGGAAATGTTCTTACTTCACGGCCCATCTGATGCCTATGAAGTATTGCACAATCCCAATCAGTCCAGTCAGAGTCTCTTGAAGTTGAAACATGTGCAAGATTTTTGGAGACCAACCCGCCATACACCTGAAAGAGGCACTTCGAGGAACTGGGGACGGGAAATACAAAGTCACTTCAGCAGGCACCAGTTTTAGAACTCAAACAACTACCGCCACATCTCAAATATGCATATTTGGGGGAGTCAGATACACTTTCAGTAATCATTTCGAATATAGCCAGTGAGGTGGAGGAAGAAAAATTGCTCAGGGTACTCAGAGAGAACAAGACGGCGATTGGATGGACAATAGCAGACATTAAAGGAATCAGCCCTTCTCTGTGAATGCATAAAATTCTAATGGAGGAAAACTGCAAGCCAAGTATAGAGGGTTAGAGAAGATTAAATCCGAACATGAAGGAAGTGGTCAGGGCAGAGATACTGAAATTACTGGATGCAGGAATTATCTACCCAATTTCAGATAGTGCATGGATTAGCCCAGTTCAAGTGGTACCGAAAAAAGGGGGAATCACAGTGGTGAAAAATGAGAAAAATGAATTAATTCCCAGCACAACAGTTACGGGATGGAGAGTTTGCATCGACTATCACAAACTCAATGCAGCCACACGAAAGGATCATTTCTCCCTCCCATTCATTGATCAGATGTTAGAGAGACTGGCTAGACATTCACACTACTATTTTCTTGATGGATACTCGGGCTATAATTAGATACATGTCGCACCAGAAGATCAGGAGAAGACCACTTTCACCTGTCCCTATGGTACTTTTGCCTATCGTAGGATGCCTTTTGGTCTTTGCAACACTCCAGCCACATTTTAGAGATGTATGATGGCGATATTCTCCGCTATGATTGAAATGTTTATTGAAGTTTTCATGGACGACTTCTCAGTGTTTGGATCTTCATTCGATGAATGTCTAGAGCACCTGAATTTGGTCTTGCAGAGATGCAAGGAGACTAACCTGGTTTTAAATTGGGAGAAATGCCACTTTATGGTGCAAGAAGGCATTGTACTCGGGCATCGAATCTCAGCAAAAGGAATTGAGGTGGACAAGGCAAAAATTTAAGTTATTGAGAAGTTACCACCACCTACATCAATTAAAGGAGTTCGTAGTTTCTTGGGGCATGCAAGGTTCTACAGGAGATTTATAAAAGATTTCTCTAAGGTCACTAAACCGTTATGCAATCTGCTAATAAAAGACGTAACCTTTGAGTTTAATGAAGAATGCCTCAAAGCATTCAACACTTTAAAGGAGAAGCTTACGACAGCACCAGTAATTGTGGCACCAGACTGGGAACTCCCTTTTGAATTGATGTGTGATGCAAGTGACCACACCGTGGGTGCAGTATTAGGACAGTGGAGGAACAAAATCTTTCACGTAATTTACTATGCAAGTAGGACTCTAAATGATGTGCAAATCAATTATGCCACCACTGAAAAGGAGCTATTGGCTGTAGTATATACATTCGACAAATTCAGGTAATACCTTGTCGGGTCTAAAGTCATTGTCTACACAGATCATGCTACATTGAAGTATCTACTCACAAAGAAGGATGCAAAGCCGAGGTTGATTCGTTGGGTGCTATTGCTGCAAGAATTCGATATCGAGATACGAGACAAGAAGGGCAGTGAGAATGTAGTAGCGGATCACCTATCCTGATTAGAGCCTGGGGAGTCAGAAGAATTAGTGGACATCAATGAGATCTTCCCAGATGAGCAGATGTTGAGAGGAGATGAAGCACCTTGGTATGTAGATATCGTCAATTACTTGGCCAATTCCATCCCACCAACGGACTACTCGAGTCATCAAAGGAAAAAGTTCTTCGCCGAATTGAAGTATTATTTTTGGGGGGGACCCATTTCTCTATAGGCGAGGGGCTGGTCAGATAATAAGGAGATGCATACCTGAGGAAGAAGTACATGAGATTCTCGAACACTGCCATTCATCTGCATACGCAGGGCACTTTGGGGCTTCAAAAACAGCTGCAAAGATTCTACAATCAGGGTTCTACTGGCCTACACTGTTTAGAGACACATTTGAGTTTGTCAAGAGGTGTGACCGATATCAACGCACTGGGAATATCTCGAGGAGGAATGAAATGCCACTGAATAACATTTTGAAAGTGGAGATATTTGATGATTGGGAAATTGGCTTCATCGGATCTTTCCCCCCCTCGTTCTCAAATCATTATATCTTGGTAGCAGTGGATTACGTATCAAAATGGGTGGAAGCAGTTGTACTGCCAACAGATGACTCAAAGGCAGTAATTGGGTTCTTGAAGAAATATATTTTCACCCGATATGGCACACCGCGGGCTATAATTAGCGACGGGGACAAGCACTTCTGTAATCGCTAGTTTGAGCATTTGTTGAATAAATATGGCATTAAACACCGCGTTGCTACTCCATATCATCCACAAACCAGTGGGCAAGTTGAGGTATCTAATCAGCAGCTGAAGAGAATACTCGAGGTCACTGTGAACTCATCTAGAAAGGATTGGTCTAAAAAGTTAGATGATGCATTATGGACTTACAGAACAGCATTCAAGACCCTGATAGGCATGTCTCCATACCGCCTAGTCTTTGGAAAAGCGTGCCATCTGCCACTAGAAATGGAGTACCGAGCATATTGGGCTATGAAATAGTTGAATATGGACTTGAGCACCGTCGGTGAAAAGCGTCTACTACAACTTAATGAGTTAGATGAGTTTAGAATGGAAGTTTACGAAAATTCAAAACTTTACAAGGAATGAACCAAGAAGTGGCACGACATGCATATTCAGAGACGAGAGTTCGAAGTGGGGCAGAAAGTGCTATTGTATAACTCGAGACTCAAGCTTTTCCCAGGAAAACTAAGATCAAGGTGGTCGGGTCCTTATACTGTCACGAAGGTCCTACCATATGGGGCTATACAAGTGAGCCATGAGACTAATGGTACCTTCACTGTTAATGGGCAAAGACTGAAACACTACTAGGGCGGTGACTTCTCCAACCAAAAGTCCACCGTTCAATTCGAGACGCCAGAATGAAGCAGCTGCAGAAAAGTCGAGCTATCGACTATAACCTAGCGCTAGCTGGGAGGCAACCCACTGTATCCTTTTTTTATTTAATTTATTATGCTCTCTGCATTAGATTAGGAATTATTATTATTATTATTATTATTATTATTTTAATTTCATTTTGCATTTTTTGTGGTCATCGATCATCCATACATGTTAAAAGAGTCCAAGCACTGTTTACACGAGTCCCTAAGTATCACACATGAGTTTGAGTTGATTGGAGTAGTTTGGGTGATTGTGTGTGGAATTCACGTATTTTGAGGTAAATTTTATTTTCTAAATTTCACATGTCAATGTGTGACTTTGAATACAAAAATTTGGTTTTGGGTACTAAGTTTAAGACTCATACATGTCTTAGAATGTTTAGAAGTATGTTTTTTTTTGAAAAATTGGGGACGTTGAGAACCGGGTCAATTCATCAATTGAAAACCAAAATTTTAGTCAAAAGTCGGGTTTTGGGGGATATCAAATGTGTTTTATTTTATTCCTATTATTATTATTATTTTTCCTTCATATGCAAAATCATATTAAAAAAAAAAAAAAAATTTGTGCGACCGCACAAACAGAAGCCACGAATTAAGTGGCCAAAGCCACTTGAACCATGCGACCGCAGAGCTTAAAGCCATGCGGCCGCATGGCAAAAATAAGCCGTGGGTTTTTAACCCACGCCCGGTTCCTTCATTTACACTCGATATTTTTCCCCCCAAATTCTCTCGCAACCAAACCATCCAAGGGCACGATTACTACACTTGGTTCAGTTCGAGTCACATATACTACACACAAATCTCATTATTGAAGTGTAATATCATCGAAAGGAAATCAATTTTTGAACTCAATTCAACTCTACAAATACAAGGTAAGTGTTCTTAAATCCCTCTCGATTCCGTCTTAGGGTTAGTCACGTTTGAAATTTCAATTTTGAGGATTTGAGGGAGATTGGGCTCATTCATGTATGGGTGGATTTGATGTGATTGTGTTGTGAGAACTATGGAATGATTCTAAAACTCAATTCATTACATTGGTAATACCTTCACCTTATGCGTGCTATATGTTTGATGAAATGCCACAATGACTATTCTATGTTTTATGGTGCTTCTTGCATTGCTTGTGATTGGTGGATGAATTAAAATACATATTGTGATGCATTCCTATGTACATTAACTAGAAAGGCACTCATATCATAGTAATAGATGCTAGATTGTTGAATGTGTGTCCTTTTGGGCATGACTTAAACTTCAATTGTTGGAATTCTAGAGATCCCATACAATGACATGCTACATGTTTGATCCATTGTCAATGTGAAATGAGTTATGCATTTTAGTAAATTTGTGCATTGGATATACAAATTGGGGTAATGTGATGAATTCCCGTAACACATGAATAGGAAATTTCAAGAACCAAACTTGATTATACAAAGGCACATGATTAGGTCACCGCACACGGCACCCTCCGTCGCCTACTTTGCATCTTCATTTAACACATCAAACGACGTCCAATTGGGTTGAAATCGAGTACGTGCTACACTTCAATGAATACTTTGATATGCCCAGAGATTGCCTGGATAAATTTTGATAATTCTCAATGATATCAAGGGCCGAAAGTATGCACTCGGTCATGGTTCCAAATTCTGAAATATTGCTTAGTTACGCCGAGTTTTTCTCCAACTTTCATATTGGCAAAATACTTGAATTCAATTAAACATCATATCTTGATTGGTGCACACCATGTTACTACACATGCATTTAGGAAAGTTTGGGGGATTTGTGCAATGTATATTTTATTTTTCTCATTTCTTGCCTATTCTTTTCACATCGAACTTAATGAGTGTAATCTTACGAACTTTGTAGGATGCCTCCTAAAAGAACTTTGCACGGGAAAGAAAAAGCAAGCTCGGACAGCTCGTACTCGAGACCTCGCGGGAGAAGTTCAGCGATTCTTAACTGCAACTACCGCTGCACGATATGAAAACATTGTACGCCATTGGACTTTACATGCTGAAAGACCCGTTAAGCTTGATGACTTCCCGGGTTTTGAGTTGGTTAATTTAATTCAGCTCTGTGGATGGTAAAAGTTAGTGGAGAGACCACATCCACTCTATGAGACTTTATGCCGAGAGTTCTTTGCCAATTTCAACAGTGACATTGACACGCCAGGCTCCAAGCATTTCCATCAGACTTGGGTGCAGGGGAAATGGATTATGTTCTCTCTCGAGGTCATCCATGATTACTGCCAACTTACCATGGAAAATGTGGTCATTCTCCCAATTGACTTTCACTGGAATGAGGTGGCTGAGGTTTTAATGGGGCGGGAGAATGCATGGCCCCTTGAAACTACCGAGCGGCATCAGATTGAGCTTACCCCTTCCATGGCCATTCTATGGCTCTTTATGTGCCACAATGTCGAGCCCATATCAGATAGGACTACATTTCCATATCAGACAGCAGGATTCATTTACCACTTGGCTCGAGGTAACAAGATTGATCTCGCTACTCATATATACAATCAACTACACTCATTGGGAACTTGGAGAGATCGACGCTCCATTTTGATATTCCCGAGCCTCATTAGTGGCATATGTCGGGCTGTGAGTGTTGCCCTTCTACCTGAGTAGTTACCTGAAACCCCAACCCCATGATCAAATGAACTACATTTGACACTCAGACAAGGGCTCGGGTTAAGTACAGGGAAGAGCAGGAAAATGAGCGACGTAGACAGCAGGCGGAACAAGGCTAAATCCCTAAAGATCAGGAACACCCATGGGCTCCAGCACCACAAGCTGACATGGACAATCAGTTGCAGAGACAGATCTTGTCCACAACCACGGGAATTAGCCGGGACCTTCACAGTTTCTTTCAAGATTTTGGCACCATGAGGACTAAATTGGGAAGTTTACAAAGAGACAATCACCTTGTGTTGAACTATATCATAGATGCTAGGGATCATGCTACAGTTATGCGACGGGAGGTTGATACCATGAATGGTCGGCTGAACATGTATGTTGGTTGGGTGGACGGAATCCAAATGAGGGTCAATGAAACTTGGGAGACCATGAGAGCTATCTAGGCCGAGCAGACGTAGTAGTCTACCTTGATGCGGGAAATGAATGAGATGATGCGGCAGCTCCTTGAACGACACCCTCCTCCGCCGGATGATGGTACAGCAGGACCCAGTTTCCCACCACCTTATCCATTTTGATTCAAGGGAAGTACTATTTACCACATTTTGGATTTTCCTTTTTACGTTTTTCGTAAAATTCTGTCTTTAATCTTCTGTTAATTTTACATTGAAGACAATGTAGTAACAAAGTTTGGGGAGGTGACATAATTTTTACTAAGTATCTGTGTTATCTGTGTTCATCGGTATGTGTGCATGAAAAAAATTGCATTTTATTTAGTTTTGATTTAATTCTTTTCATGCATGCTTGTATGGTCTTGATAACCTTGCTAGCTATGATGTTATAATTGGACTAGTTTAAACTGCAAAGTCTTTGGATCTGATGCAACTAGGCTAGCTGACACTTGTTGATGCAAAACTTGACATTATCTGTGCCCACTATTCATGCTTGATATATTAGATAAATGACTAGATTTTGAGCATAAAATAGGAAAAGAATGATAACATTCTATTGAATTAAACTGTAAACTGCCTTAAGATAGTTTGGTGATGATTGAGCTATTGTAAGAGAGCATTGAGATGAATGGAGGCTCCATGCACGAATTTTATTGTATGGATTGTCTAGACCAGTGAGGTGAAAATTAGGTGAAAATCTTAAATTAAGGGTTAGTTTTGGAAACTAAATGTCTAGAACAATAAGGGGCATAAAATAAATTTGTAAGAACAATACACTTCTTTTCATGCCTTTATGACTCGAGCAAGTAAGCCTGTAAGGATATTTTAAAATCTGGTGCCCTAAAGTCAACTGGCTTGGGAGTCACCGGCCTAAAGCTCGCTAAAAGGGTCATATAGAAAGCAAGAGGGAAAGAGGTTAATTGAAAGTCATCTGATCGAGCCTTTATAACTCGAGTGAATAAGCCTGCAAGGATTTAAAACCTGGTGCCCTAAAGCCAACTGATTTGGGAGTCACCGGCCTAAAACTCGTTACATGGGTTATACAGAAAGCAACCGAGGAAATGAAACTGAAAAAAAGAAAAAATGAGAAGCTTAATAATAAAATCAGAAAAATTAGAGAAAAGAAAGACGATAACATGAAGAAAAGCCTTTGGACATTTGGTAAAAGAAACTATATCTTTGAGGCGAGGTAAGTAACTTAGTTTAATCTTGAGTGTCGAAGCTATCAAACTTAGGAGAGCCTTCACTTGTTGAAATGTAAACTTGTGATAGTGAGATTAATCCAAACTACGAGAGGGTGAGGACTACAGCTATGTGAATTCCTAGTTTCGAAACACAACCCTGGGATAATTGAAAAAAAAACATAAGTTTGGGGGGTTGTGTATCTCTCGAGCGAGTAAGGATAGAATTGACCACTCAGGGTCGGGACTCAAATCCATCATGAACCTAATATGTTGGCATGAACTCACACACACACGTCAAGTACGCATTTAACAGGCGAAGGTTGATGTCATTTTTGCACCGATATATCTTCATCAAATCAAACACTTAGTCCAATCTTGAGTCGTAGCAGTATATTAAGCCATGTTTGTTCAGAATTTAGTCACTATCTTGTTTGAAGACAAACAATAGTTCAAGTTTGGGAGGTTTGATAAGTGTGTTTTTGCACACTTATTTAGGTCACAAACATGACTTAATTACGAATAAAATGATTGAATTGTGACTTAATTTCATTACATTTGTGAATTGTAGGTAACACCGATGAACATGGTGAAATACATGAGAAAAGAAGCGAAAAGGACTAAAATGACACAAAGTGAAAGTTCAAGGACCAAGGTGCAATTATCCAAAAGTTGACCCGATGAACAAATCGAGAAATTGAGTTTGCCAAATACAAATTGATGAGATTTTGGGATGATGGAATGTGAAAAATGAAGAAAAGATGAAAAGAAGTGGAAGATTCAAGTAGAGGGACCAATTTACAGAAAATGAAAGTTGAATTCTACCATGCGGTCGCATGGTAGAAATCTCGTGCGGCCGCATGAAGGGATGTAGGGAATTCAATTGGAAATATGGAATAACCATGCGGCCGCATGGATTAAAACCATGCGGTCGCATGGTACGTTTCCGGCGCCATTTTTTTCTTTCCTTATACGATTGAAACACCTTTGATAACCTAATTTTCTACGGGATATAAATGTCAAAAACATTCCAGAGATGAGGAGAATGCAATTGGAGGCCAAAAAACACTTCTTGGAGAGGATTTCAGCGAAAGAACAAAGATTGGCACGAAGAACTTCAAGATTTCATAACCCGGTGATATCTTTTATTCAAAACATGATGTATTTTGTTATTTTAATCATGTTCGGCTAGATTTTTATTATGCTAGGAGATCAATGAATCATGTGATTTGAATTTTAATATCCTCGTTTTGCAATTTGATGTTAAGACACAATTTTTATTGTTTTGAATGATTTATATGCAATTAATGTTTCCGCAATTAAGGGCTCGTAATTATGTGAATTTAAGTGATTTATTCTTGCATTCGAGGAATAGATTTGACATAATATAAATCATCGTAGGGTCCGATAGTGGATAGAAATATACCGCTATGCCTTATGTGAATCTTTAAGTGTTCATAAAATCGCATGCATTTTTACATATGCTCTTGTCATAGAAATATAGACCGATTGTATGTAGAAATAGGTTTGATACATCTCGAGAGAGAGTATTGGATAGACTTAGGAACATTGACTCGTCACAACCGAAATGTGTTGTCATATTGTGAAACTAGGGTTTAAAGTGATAATTGCATGGGAATTCGTGATCCTAGCGTATTTAATTCCTAATAATTATAACAACGTGCGTTCTCAACTTGTAGATTTCATTTTAGAGTTTTAAATTATTTTTTTGCATATTAATATCAATTTAATCATAAAAAAAATTGCATTATTGGGGTTTAATTAGGTCTACATTCACTTTGGTAATTTAGTTTCGGTTAAGGCTACGGTAGGTAAAATTTGAATTAATCAATCTCTATGGGACGATATTTGGACTCATTTAATCTACTTTATTACTTGTTAATGAACCATACACTTGCGGTAGTTTTAAATCGAAAGAAAATAATTTCACGAACACCCATCCCGGGGGCGCTCTACCTCTACAAGAGACCGTCGACCTACCTGGGGTGCTCTATCTCTACAAGAGATCATCAACCCCCTGGGGTGCTCTATCTCTACGTGAGACCATCGACCCTCCAGGGTGCTCTACCACTGTGACAAACCGTCGACCCCTCGGGGGCACTCTACCTCTATTCAAGACCAACGACAGGTATGATATTACTTATAAGGCCATTTCAACAAATAGTCTCAAAATCTCTGATCAATTAATAAGGTTACACGGCGGTCACCACGAGCACAACCCCCCTGGGTAGTTAAAACTCCCCCACTCAACATGTGGCACCACAACCACCCGGCTCTCACTCAGCTTCCAACGTCAATAAATACCTCCTAAGGGCGACAGGTATGATTTGATTGCACATTTTTTAGCCTTCTAAATTCCAAAATTATTCTCTTAATGCGCCTACTGATTTTCACACCGGAGGTAAAACGGAGAAGAAAGCCCCGCCCTCGCTTTTCAGGTTACACTCGCCCATCAGAGCAACAGAAACGCCTAAAGGCTGCCAGACAGATCAGGAGGCATTATTCCACCATCATTTCATTGGCGCTGTCTATGGGAAAGCATTTGAACTAAAAAGCTATGTCGAGAAGACGAACAAAGAGTGACACTCGTTTGGTTGGAAATACGACGGAGATGGGGACGGAGTCGGAGTCAGTTGTAAGGGGTCACGAGCCACCGCTGCCTCCGCAGTATGTGACGTAGAGTCAATTCAGCGCTTTAGAAACTCAGTTGGCAACAATAATGGCTCTCTTGCAAAACCAGTCGCAGAGGGACACGGTCCCTTCATTGAGTACGACGGAAGCGACAAACCAGCAACCACCTCAAGCGCCACCCGCGGTTGTTCCACCCATCTCTCGACAGGTGATGGACGGGTACGGAGGCCCTAGTGGTCGTAGCTCAGTAGCCCCTGCAAGCCATGGTGGACCTAGAACAAAAGATAGAAGAAATCATGGCCCAGAAAATAGATGATGCACTGTCCAAGAGAAAGGATAGGTGAAGGAAGATGGTTTTGGAGGAAGACCCGTTCGCCCCTGAGATCATGGCGGTCCCCTTGCCTAAAGGCTTCAAACAGCCCATGATAGAAGCGTATGATGGAGTCACGGATCCGCTTGACCACTTACGGACCTTTGTAGACCTGATGAGACTTTATGCCACCCCGGACGCAGTGATGTGCCGATCCTTGCCCCCCACACTCAGGAGTGAGGCCAGGGACTAGGTAGTAACCTTGGCCCTATGGTCTATTAAGATGTTTGACGAGCTCTTCAGGAGTTTTGTGGCTTACTTCCTAAGCAGCAAGAGGAAGAGGATGACAGCCATTGGGTCGATGCAGGTCGTACAGGAGAAGGACGAGTCATTGTAGGAATACTTAGCTTGGTTTAGCCGGGCGACTCTTGGCATAAAAGATCTGCAAATGTCCGAAGTGGTTACTGCCTTGATGAACGGAACGTGAAAATGGGCCTTTAAAATTTCACTCTCCAAGAACCCCTCAGAGTCAATGCATGACCTATTGACGAGGGGAGATAAATATGTCGATGCGGAGGAAGCGGAGAAAGTGACTAAAAATCTTAGGGACGGATGGGAGACGAAAGCACATAAGCAAAAAGCGTATGATGAGCGAAGGCACACTGATAAGAATAAGTCGAAGAATGAACGCATGAACAAGGGTTATGCCCAAGACCGGTTAGTCAAGCAGAAGCGAGAGGAGGCCAAGGCACCCACCCTTTGAACATCTCACGTACGAAGTTATTAATGGAGATACAACACATGAAAGAGCTCGAATGGCCTAAACCGATGCTGACTTCCTACAGCAAGAGAAATCACAGTAAGTACTGCCATTTTCACAAAGATCACGGACATGATACTGAAGAATGTCTGCAGTTGAAGGAAGAAATTGAGCGCCTGATCATTGGGGGAGTAACATCGGGTGGCGACTCAAATTCAGCTAGGAAGAGCTATGCGCGTTCCATAGGGGTCTGCTCTATTCAGAAAAAAGCAAGGTTCAACCAGAGCATTACTTTCGACGAAGAAGACTTGATCGGTATAACGCATCCCCACGATGACGCCTTAGTGATAGTAGGCGATATAGCAGATTTTGACGTGAAGAGGGTGCTTTTCGACAGAGGAAGTACGACAAATGTCCTCACCTGGGATGCCTTCTCAGGTCTAAGAATTCTCCCAGAGAAGTTGAAGATGGTGACTACCTCTCTACAAGGCTTTGGAAGGGCAACAGTGATACCGGAGGGAACTGTAGAGCTTCTAGTTACGCTGGGCACATATTCGACGACAGTGGTGATTGTGACTAATTTCTTAGCTGTCAGGACCCCCATGGCATACAACGCCATTTACGGCTGGCCATTGTTAAACACAACTGGCACTGTCCCATCGACCTACCATCAAGTTATGAAGATCCCAACTAGCAGAGGAGTCGGGAGCGTGCGAGGGGACCAGCACGCATCAAAGAAATGCTATGTGGATAGTATACAGGCCAAAGGCTCACCACCAATCATGATGCTGGATGTGGAACTCCTAAGGGGGCGGATCGAGCCGCTCGATATGATTGAAAAAATCTTTATAGCCGAAGGACCGAAGTTTAGTGTTGGAACAGAACCGGGATCCGAAGAGAAGGAAAAATTGGCCAAGTGTTTAGCCGGTAACTTGGACTTTTTGCTTGGGGCCCGGAAGACATCCCAGGGATTAGCCCGACCGTCGCGCAGCACCGTCTCGGTGTCCTACCAAGGGCTAAGCCAGTGAAGCAGAAAAAAGAAATCTTGCCCAGAGAGGCAGGTCGCAGCCAGAGTAGAGGTAGAAAAATTGCTACAGGCAGGTTTCATTCGAGAGGTGCAGTACCCCGAGTGGTTGGCAAACATTGTACTTGTGAAGAAGTCAAATGGAAAATGGTGCATGTGTGTAAATTATACTGGGTTGAACAAGGTATGCCCAAAAGACTCATACCCGCTTCCCAGGATAGATCACCTGGTAGACGCTACGTCGGGTCATGAAAGGCTTAGCTTTCTAGATGCATTTTTCAGGTATTATCAAATTTCAATGGCTGAGTCCAACCAAGAGAAGACGTCATTTATCACAGACTTTGGCACGTATCACAGACTTTGGCACGTACTGTTACACAACCATGCCATTCGGTTTGAAAAATGTCGGGGCGACTTATCAGAGGATGGTGAACAAAGTCTTTCACGGGTTGATCGGAGACGTTGCAGAGGCATATGTTGATGATATGGTGGTCAAGAGTGCCAAGGCTGATGACCATGTGGCCTATTTGCAGAAAGTGTTTGACGTTGCCTAATAAAAAAAATTAAGGTTCAATCCAGATAAGTGTGTTTTTGGTACTGCAGGAGGAAAATTCCTAGGCTTCATGATCACGCAAAGGGGCATCGAAGTGAACCTGGACAAAATTCAGGCAATCCTAGAAATGAAAAGCCCCACTAGTAAGAAGGAGGTCCAGTGGCTAACAGGGCGCGTAGCCGCTTTAAATCATTTTATGAGCCGGGCGGCGGACAAATGCTACCACTTTTTCAAGGCTATAGGGGATTCCTCCAACTTCGAGCGGACTCGGGAATGTGAAAAGTCACTTAGGAACTTAAAGCAGTCATTACAGGAGCCCCGATCTTGCCCAGCCCACGGCTCGGGGACGTGTTGTGTCTCTATTTGGCAGTCTCACCAAGGGCAGTCAGGGTGGTGCTAGTGAAAGAGTTCTCAAAGGCGCAAAAACCAATCTATTATGTGAGCCAAGTATTGAGGGGTGCAGAGGCAGGATACAACCTGGCTGAGTAGCTAGTGTTTGCATTAATTGTCGTGGTTAGGAAGCTGAGGCCTTACTTTCAATCTCACACGGTGCAAGTAATGACCGACCAACCTATCAAGCAGATCCTATATCGACTAGAGACTTCTGGGAGGATGTTGAAATGGGCAATCGAGTTAAGTGAGTTTGATATTGAATTCAGGCCAAGGACGGCTATTAAGGCACAGGCTCTAACAGACTTCATCGCTGAGCTCACCATTCTACCCAAGCACCCGCCAGGGGAACAGGCAGATTGGAAAATTTATGTGGATGGATCTTCGAACGATGAGGGATCCAGGGCGGGGATCATAATGATAGGGCCAAATGGTGAAGAGTTGGAATACTCATTGCGTTTCGAATTCCCAGCTACAAATAATGATGCTGAGTACGAGGCAGTGATCACGGGTTTAGGACTGGCAGCCAGACTCGGGTTAACTTCAGTAGAGATTTGCAGTGACTCTTAGTTGATAATCGAGCAAATGATGGGGAAATTCAAAGCAAAAGACGGAAAGATGGCAGCATATTTAATGGAGGTTAAAAACTTGCAGAAGGGGTTCACCAGGTTTAAAATAACAAAGGTCCCCTGAAAAGATAATGAGCGGGCGGATGCACTGGTTAAGCTTGCATCCGCTAACCCCAGACATCTGCCTCGCACAACAAGCGTGCAAATCTTGCGACGACCTAGCATCCAACACGCGGTTGATGTTGTGAATGTAGAGCAAGGGGAGAGTTGGATGGACCCTTTGGTTGAATATCTCACAAAGAACAAGTTGCTCGAAGATGCATAAGCTAAAAGTTCGGGCA
The DNA here is from genome assembly GCF_002742605.1 of Olea europaea var. sylvestris. NCBI lineage: Eukaryota > Viridiplantae > Streptophyta > Magnoliopsida > Lamiales > Oleaceae > Olea > Olea europaea. The sequence goes on along the minus strand of NW_019266538.1, from coordinate 415,628 downwards.
GCCTCGTTTGCTGTCATTGATGGACTACTTTACAAGCGGGGTTTTACAATGCCATATTTGAAATGTTTGCGGCCGACAGAAGCACATGAGGTACTAGTCGAGATACATGCAGGAATTTGTGGCAACCACTAAGGGGCGACCTCCCTTGCGTTCAAAAAGCTTTGACAAGGATATTATTGGCCTAGTATGAAGGAAGATGCTAAGGAGTTGGTGAGGAAGTGTAATGCATGTCAACGCCATGGAAATTTGATCCATATTCCAGCCGAGCAACAGACATCAGTTTTTGAGGTGTGTCCCTTCTTCCAATGGGGGATGGACATCTTGGGGCCTTTGCCCCTAGCTAAGGGCAAATGAAGTTTTTGCTAGTCGCCATAGACTATTTTACTAAGTGGGTGGAGGTTGAGCCCTTGGCCACCATCACAACTACAAAGGTGTAAGGATTCGTCTGGAAAAACATCATATGCAGGTTTGGCATACCCAGAGTGGTCATTACAGATAATGGCAAACAATTTGACAATTAAAGTTTTAGAGCCTTCTGCACAAGCTACCACATCGACCACAGGATGACTTCAGTCGCTCACCCACAGTCAAATGGATGGCCGAAGTGACCAACTGAGCCATACTATGGGATCTGAAGACAAGGCTTGAAAAGAAGAAAGGGCTTTGGGTAGATGAGTTGCCCAATGTGCTATGGGCGTATCACACAACTCCCCGAGAGCCGACCGGGGAGACACCGTTCAGACTGGCCTTTGGGATGGAAGATGTGGTTCCAGTTGAGATCTTAAGCAAGACAGGAAGGATGAAACTCAAGCAGCCCGACGACGCAGCAACTAGGGGAGAACTCGACCTTTTTGAAGAGGTAAGGGAGAAGACGGCAATAAGAATGATGGCTTATAAACGAAGAGCCGTCGAGCACTTCAACCGGAGAGTGAAGCCAAGAGTCTTCTAGCCAGGAGATCTCGTGCTAAGAGATGCAGCAGCGGTAGGACACCCCCCACCAAAGCTTGGTCCAACCTGGGAAGGCCCGTACGAAGTAATCCGCGGGCTGGGAAAGGGAGCTTACAGCTTGAAAGATATGAAAGGAAGGCCACTAGTTAGGCCGTGGAACGCAGAACACCTCAAAAAATATTACCAGTAGATTTCGAAATAGGTGCACAGGCTGCGCTTTTGTAAATACAGTAGAATAGGTTGCATCGTTTATTCTCTCCATGTAACGCCTCACGAAGGCGCCCTTAGTTGTAATATTTTATCTTATTCAATGAAAGATCTTAGCAGTGGCAGATGATGAGGGCGCTACGGAAGGGCCAGCCTAGTTGGGACGTCTCGGTGTCTCTACTGAGCTCACGAATCCAAGAATTTTTTATGCTAACAGGAATCTTGAGTCTCCATGCTCATCCCATGAAGACACGTGGTCAACATAGCCCAAGAGGCTAGGCGGAGAGCCATTGAAACCAAAAATTTGGTTAAGGCCCTAAATCGCTAGACCATGCCCTCGACGGTCGACATAGCCTAAACGGTTAGGCGGAGAGCCATTGAAGCCAAAAATTTGTTTAAAGCCCTAAACCGCTAGATCATGCCCTTAACGGTTGACATAGCCTAAGAGGCTAGGCGGAGAGCCATTGAAACCAAAAATTTGGTTAAGGCCCTAAACCGCTAGACCATGCCCTCGACGGTTGACATGGGCTAGGCGGAGAGCCATCGAAACAAAAAAATTGGTTAAGGCTCTAAATCGCTTAACCATGCCCTCTACGATCGACATAGCCCAAGCGGCTAGGTGGAGAGTCATTGAAACCAAAAATTTGGTTAAGGCCCTAAACCGCTTAACCATGCCCTCGATGGTCAACATAACCCAAGCGACTAGGCGGAGAGCCATTGAAACCAAAAACTTGGTTAAGGCCCTAAACCGCTAGACCATGCCCTCAATAGTCGACATAGCCCAATGGGCTAGGAGGAGAGCCTTAAAAAGTCAAAAAATTAGCTAAGGCCTAGCGCACGCGAAACAAATGACATTCACCCATGCTATCAAACAGTTGAACGTGAGAAATAACGCTGGGAGAAACAAGCTTCAACATTGATAATCGCCGATAACATAGCATTCATACAAAAGGCATGAAATGTACTCTTGCCCACACCCCGGACAAGTAGGAAATGATGCTACATGTAGAGATAAAAGGCAACACACAAAAAAAAAGAACTGACAAAAAGTGCTACTGCTAAGTCATGCTTCAACTCGAACGAGAAACACCACCACTGTCGTCCTGCGACAAAGGACCAAGTGACCTAGATGACTGCGCCCCACTTTCCTTTCCCTTGCACTGTGCAATGAACTTGTCAAAACTTGAGGGGTTAATGGAAGGGTGCTCGGTCGATATCCACTTCTTGGTCAATTTGATGGACGCTGCCATCGCCTTCCCCCGCACGAACGCAAAGCCCCGGCATAATCAGATGATGACTTGTACTGCTCAATAGACGCCTCCAAGTCCATAGTGTACCCAGTAGAGGCCTTATACCTCTCGACCACCTCCTCCTGAGCACGAGCCAACTCAGACCGCAGATTGTCGTTCTTTATCTCCTGCTCGCGGGCTCGAGCCTCCGACACCTCAAGAGATTTCTTCAAGGAAGATATCTTCTTCTTGTGGTGATGAGCCTCATTTTTCTTTTCCTCTGCAAGAGTCTTCAGCTCTAAGGCCTGGCGACAACTCGATTCGACAAGCTCGGTCTGAAGGGCCACCACCTAAAGGATGAAAAGACAATATAAGAGTCGAGTGGTATAACCATGCAAAAATGTATGTACATATATATAGAATTAGAAGTGTACCCTCTGGATATAGTCTACCACAGCCCTCTCAATATCGTCTGCGCTACGTCCTGCAATTGACCTGGTCCGCGCGGGTGTCACTAAAGACTTAAGCACCTCCATCTCCAGATAACCCCGGGTGGATGAGCAACCTCGATAGGCTCGTCTGAAGGCTGGGGAGTCTCTTCTGCTACCTAAGGCCTTTCCTCTTGGGCAACCATCTTTTTCCTCTTTAAGGGGGCGGGAAATGGCTCAAGGTCACTTCCATGCCCTTGCTTGGGCATGGAGTCCATGGTCCCCTCCAGGTCAAATTCCATTCCTGTCCATGCAAGGTAAGGCTCGTCAGGCCAGCAAAACAAAAGAGTGTGAGAACACAAAGGCAGGGTCTTCAACACCTCGTACCCAAACATATTAGTCCCAAAAGGCACAAATAAGAAATATGATCAAGTCAAAAATAATAAAAATCGATGTAAACAGCCTACCAGTAGGACTACTCATCCCCACTATCAATATGTTCCTCCTGGACAGGATCGATCCTCAGTCAGGTGCGAGAGGGAGTATATCAACCAGCTGTTGAATTTGAGCTTTTAGGGTAGAGGAAGCATCTACTTAACTATTGAAAAGACGAGTTTGAGGGTGCCGCCAATTGGTATTGAAAGGAAACCGACTTGCTGAAGGCCGGGCAAAGAAAATCGAGATTTCCAACCACTATTCGAATTCCTGAACTTAGAAAATAACAAAGGAACCCTAGCAATAAAAAAGACGAACGCATTGCACTGAGCTAATGCATGCATCTCAAAGATTCACCTAAAGAGGTCTATGGAAAGCTGAATTCACCTTCGAAGGGAAACATACAAGAAGTAGAATGCTTAAGCATTGGGGTTTATTTGACTAGGAGTAATATGAAACTCATTGAAAATCGACACAAAGAAGGGATGGATGGGTAGCCGAAAACCACCATCCATGATGTCCTTATACACCGCTATCTCGCGGGGGTCGGACCGAGGGAGCCTCTTTTTGGGCCGAGGGCTCTATAGATGTAATCGTCGACCCGATCATACCTAGCAAGACATTTCTCTAACTTAAGCGGGGAATTATAAAGGCTAAAACTTTTTGGAATTTCAAAGGGGGACGATCTCGCCAGCCGGATCTCACTCGATTTCTAAGTTTTGATTTGGAGACTTGGTGGAGCCAACATGTCCCTTGGGAAAATTTGAATAAAGGCTTGAGAATCAACTGAAAGGGTTTGGCCATCAGACTCAAATGGAAACCATCGGACGAAGGAAGAGAAGCCGAAGGACTTTGACCGGTCGAACCTTCGACCGTCCGCCCGGATGCGCAACGGTGGGCTAGACGCTCGACCAGCCCCCAAGTGGTCGCTCGACCAGCACGAACTTTTTGATCGACCAGCCTCGCCAGTTGGATTTTCTCCGGCATCGATCGGCCCCTCATCGCTACTTTCGTCGGAAGAAGAGTAAATGATAGTTTTGTACATGATTTTGCAAAAAATGAAGAAGAAGAAAGATGAGAGAGTTACCTTGAAGGAGAGAAAATCTTGGAAGAGAAGAGACACTAAGATGTAGAAAAGAAAAAGTATAGCTCACATGTGAGGGACCACCCTCCTTTTTATAGGCAAAAAGGATTCAAAATTTTTGGGGGGAAAATTCCCTCCAAAATCGTGCCCATTGGTTGGGTGCCAAAAACATACAGTGAAATAGCTGTTCTTACCAAATCGTACTACTCAACTTGTTCGTTCGAGTTAATTTAAAAAAAAAAAGGAAAACCCGAAATTAGGAAGTTGCTACTCCTTTGTCGAAAAAAAAATCGACAGGGAGTACGGGGGCTAATGATATCAGTTGACATAGGAAACCACTTCCAGAGATAGGCAATGTAAATCGTGACACGTCGATGCGAAACCGTCGACCCCCACCCTAGGAGCGCTCTACCTCTACAAGAGATCGTCGACCCCCGTGGGGTGCTCTACCTCTACAAGAGACCATCGACCTCCCTGGGATGCTCTACCTCTACAAGAGATCATCAACCCCCGGGGTGCTCTATCTCTACGTGAGACCATTGACCCTCCAGGTTGCTCTACCACTATGAGAAACCGTCGACCCCCTGGGGTGCTCTAGCTCTACGTGAGACCATCGACCCTCCAGGGTGCTCTACCACTATGAGAAACCGTCGACCCTCCCTAAGGGCGCTCTACCTCTATGCAAGACCAATGATAGGCATGAGATTACTTATAAGGCCATCTCAACACTTAGCCTCAAAATCTCTAATCAATTAATAAGGTTACACGGTGGTCACCACGAGCACAACCCCCCGGGATAGTTAAAACTCCCCACTCCGAATGTGGGGATAATGGGAAGGCCAACGTGAGACACGTGGCACCACAACCACTCGATTCCCGCTCAGCTTCCAACGTCAATAAATACCTCCTAAGGGCAATAGGTATGATTGGATTGTACATTTTTTAGCCTTCTGAAGTCCAAAATTATTTTCTCCTAGCGCGCCTACAGATTTTCACACCGGAGATAAAATGGGGGAGAAAGCACCACCCTCACTTTTCTAGTTACACTCGCTCATCAGAGCAACAGAAACGCCTAAAGGCCGCCAGGCAGATCGGGAGGCGTTATTCCACCACCATTTCAACCCTGAACGTTGATTTTAAAAAGTGGTGGTGGTATGTAAAAATTTAATTGTATTCGTCCAACTAACATAGCCTGCTGCTTTGTCTTGTGAATTTATAAATACTTTAGGCACTCTCTTCACAAATTGATTTTAAAAGTAAATTTTACTCCAATAACTGTTACATACTAAAGCACAAATGATCAAATCACACCTATGTGTAGTAAGAGAGAATTTAGTCACTACGAGTTGTGTGGAAAAAAAAAATAAGAGGGATAAAAACAAAATGCTCTCGTTGAGAGTTGAACTCAAGACCTCCCGCTTACTAAACGGGTGCTCTAATCAACTGAACTATGAGAGCATACATTAAATAGTATTCTTTATATTTTAATCGATGTGAAATTGTGTCAAAATCTCTCCCTTCCTCTCCCTCTCCCTCTCCCTCTCCCTCTCAAGCTACTCTGGAATTTAACATATAGGTAAATATAAATTTTATGAATCGAATTGTCATCTTTTATCAGCGAGATACAGTGGAGTGACAGATTCAACATAAACCCACAGCTCAAGCACTTAAAATATGTTGGAACAGGCCACGCCAATTTGATCGATTCTTAGTTTCCTTTCAAAAATACAAAAAACTTCATCACTTCGTTAAGAAATAAATGTTTTAGACAAAAAAATACAAATATTCATGTCAAAACTTCAGTGATCTTAATAGACAGCTTCACAAGTATTCTTTGAGAAATTACGAGAAAAAATCGTAGCACTTCATTAAGAATTGTCAGTTTATTAATAATATGCTGTACATAGTGGATTAATTGTGATAAATTATTAGACAAAAGTAACGAGAGTTATATCGCTATTTAGGTTTTAACAACAATTGTTGTTTATCTTCAAGTCACGAGTGTTATTGTATCGTATTGTATATACTCCAATGCTCAAGTCAGACGGTGAAATATATATTGGATGTGAAAGAGACACAATGAAAGGGAATATGGGTGTCAGGTTGAAGATTACATTTACACTTTGTCAGTTTCCTTACGTTGAATTAAGTTGCTCTTTAATGAGAAAGTACGAGGTATTTAAAAAAGGGAAGTGCACAAGATATCCCTTCAGAATGCTTGACACGTGACTTCATCCCAATGACTCATTTGTCATATTAAATTCTGTCAATCTGTAGCTATCAAAGGCTTGTGGTTTGCAGACCCAAAAAATTGGATGAATTGTTGCGATTTGGCCTAGCATGTCATTATTGAGTTGTCATGTAAATCATTTTGTGTAGTATGCAACCTAGCTAAGGCTGGTTTGCAGCAGATGCCCTTTGCCTCATATATATACTGCAGAGGAGGGGTGATGCATTGTCTCGAATGACAATATTATTTTAAGCGGGGCATCTAAAAGCAAGGCATAATTGGCTCGAAAGAGGCATTTGGAAGAGGCAATACAAAGTAAAATGTCTTGCTTGACTTATTGCTTAGTTGGCTGTGACATAGCCACCTCGTAGGCAGAGACACAGCAATAACGTTGATGGTTTTTAGTGCCTGGATCTTGGTTTTCAAATTAGAGATTGAAAAGTTTGGAGAAACAATCGTCTCATTGACTAGGTTACATATTCCTTTTGGTCTGTTCTCGCAAAGAAATGGCTGCATTTTGTTGTTTGACTTGGCATATTCTGTTTATAAATCAAATGAAGTTTTTGGCCTCATCAACAAATTTGAAGCAATATTTTAAATTTTTTAAAATTGATGTTTTTCCCGGCTTGTTTCTATTGTCATAGAAAATGCTTTTGCTCCGTGTCTTCCAGTTGAAAGAGACGATAATTGAGTGCTAGCCTTGTGAGATCTTGCATGTTGATAGCTGAATTCTTTCTTATGTGACATTGCCACTTGAAACTCTTTCTTATGCTATTTGGGGCGCGGTTCACCTACCAACTTAAATATTAGGTCATACGATCATCAATATTCATGCTATTTTGGCATATGCAACATAGACATGGACATGAAAATCTTTGCACAATATGTATTATATATCATATATATATATATATATAGAGAGAGAGAGAGAGAGAGAGAGAGAGAGAGAGAGATACCTATCGACAAGCCTAAAATTAGAGCACAAAGTTAGTTTGTGAAACCACAGTTTTCCCTAAAGAAATCATCAGAATGCTAGGTAGAATGGACAAAGGATTGGTGGTCACACCATACTTTTTATGGTGTAGTCACTATCTTATTTTGTGATTATAATTAGTCCATGTTTGGTACGAATTATATAAATAATTTTATGTTTATTCAAACTCATTTTCTATCACACATTCTATCAACAAAATAATTCTTCTACGTAAATCATAACTTTATGTCTGTATTGAAGAAACAAAAAACCCTTCAGTCGTATTGAAGTTCATTGTATTTTCGAGTTGAAAACAAAGTTGTGGTTCTTATGATGCGATTTATGTCAATAATCCAGAATTTTACAGTGGACTTTTTAAGAATTGGGATAAATAGTGAAGTGTTAGCCTCAAGATATGACTGGTGATTCTGTTAAGTTGGCGAATTTGAAAATGGTCAAAAATATGTAAAATAAGCCACTATTTTGTATAGATTAAAATCTGAAAAAGATTTTAAATCAAAGTCAATTATTAACTTTAATCACATAATTAACAAAATTTACAACCTTTTGACTATACATTTCATTAATTTTTATTACAATTTACTAAAAAATTGATTTTAATCATCAAACAGTCACTAAGTGTTGATTAGTAGAAGTGCTTTCTAAAATTTAAAAACGATTTTGTTTCAAATATGGATTGTTTTATTAAAGTCAAAAGGTACTGATGAGTGATTTACACTCATTATATTATGCCATTAATTTCATGATTTTGCTATCTTGGAGGGTATTTTAGAAGTGCTAACAAGTGATTTTGGTGTTATTTTGTAGATTGATGGAAATGGAGAAAACTAGAGCTAAAAGAGGTCAAATGAAGGAAATAGGCAAAAGCTAGCGAAATTGGATGAAATGACCAAAACGTAAGAGATCCAAAGTTCGAGAATTAAAATGCAATTAATCAAAAGTCGTGTCGAAACTTGAAATGAAGATCCGAGAGTTCTAGAAGCCAATTGGACAAAGGAAGGTGTCAAAGGGATCAAATTTAGTCAAGATATGATCATAAATCATTTTCCAACCAAAAAGTTTTGCGCCGGAGTTTTCGTCTCATATTTAGACTCATTTTTGACATAGAAAATGATCGAATTGGAGAATGATTCCTGAAGCAAAATTGTAGTCCTTTGGATTATCTTTCCAACGCATCTTGGATCACTTCAATCGGATATCGAACGAAAAAGTTATGATAAAAATACTGAAAACTGTCCAGTGCAACCGAAGTAGTTCTCAGCGCCCAGGCGCTATCCCTCAGCGCCTAGGCGCCATAATGCTGAAATTTTGACAGAAAGTCAGCGCCTAGGCGCCGCCGTGCGAGAGTAATTTTTTTAGGTTTTTACCATTCTTTTTCGGCCCAACTCATCTCAAAATCTTTCCCTAAACTCCAAGACAATATAAACACAGGATTGAAGACCTAAATGGGGGGGAGCCGCACACTAAAAATCTAGGGGATCAAGCCATACGTTCTTGACATATTGGAGAGAAAAACAACAAGAAGGGAGATTCAAGGGAGAAATTTAAGAAAATTAACACCAAGAATTGAAGATTGGAAGCACTTATTGGAAGAGGAAGGAGATCTTGGTGCAAGAATTCCACTTTTTCTTCCATATCTTTATTTCAAACTCGGTGATGTATTCTAAGACAATCTCCTATTTTTCTTCCATTATTATGAGTAGTTAAATTTCATGTTAGGGCGAACAATGTAATCTTTTGGAACCCTTTATTTCATGCAATTGAGATTCTAGTACTTTTTTATTTCATGCGTTGATTTTAATATTGTTCTTAATACATTTAATTACTTGATCACTAATTAGATGATTTGTGAACAATGATTGCGTAGAGATGCGGATTATTTGTTTAGACCACATGTTAAAATCCGGTAAATTGATATAATGTGTAGAGATATCTATATTGATTGCTGCGGTCGGGTGTGAATTCTTAGAACCAATGTTTCGTTTAATTAAATTTAATTTGCATAGAGATATGGAATTAAACTAATTAAGTAGGCTCAATGAGAACTCAAGAGGGGTAAGTTGAATACAATAGAA
>NW_019266538.1:403935-405749 GCF_002742605.1 Olea europaea var. sylvestris | reverse complement strand
CCCCCCCAAAATAAAAAATAATAATAATAATAACAACAAGATTTTTGTGAGAAATAGTAATTTACATTTAGTCATTGTTTGAACGTGATTCCTTGAAAATTACTCTCTCTCTCTCTCTACACTCATTATCTAATATACGCTCTTTATTCTCACATTGTTTTTTAACTTTCTTCTAATTTATAACCATATATTCTTCAAAAAGATCACTGACATGTATGAAGCTTTAAAATCAATAACATACACATTAATATATATTAAGAAAAATTTGTTAACTTCTAACTCAAATAAATAAATATAAAATTTATATTAAAAAAAATCACTTTTTAGATTGACAAATAAGCATTCAACCACTGTTAATAAAAATTATGTTACCAACAAGTCCATGGCTAGAAACTCTACTCACATTAGCGTGTCAATCAGACCCTTAGTTTCTTATTTATTCAGTGGAGTTCCAACAAATTTTCAATAAGCTAAAATTGTTTTACATTTGGATTGAATGACACTAATGGAATAGAGATCCTTCTCATCTATATCAAGGAAACCAACCCTACTACACAATAAGGGTCTCATTGGTGTATGAATTCTCTAGGGGATGAAAACAATGTAAACTTTGGCGTGCCTCCCTTAGATTCTGCTGTTAATGCTAAAGGGTACCAATTCAAGACGAACAAAAGATGACCATTCATTCAGTTATCAAATTGAAAAATTCACCATTTTTTCAAGCTAACTCTTCAAATAACTTGTTAACCTTTCTTCTAAATCTAGATCCTATTTATCGAATAGGCAACAATGAATCATTGGAAGCAAGAACGTCATTAGACTTCTCGACATCGCTAAGATGAGTTTAGCCCCTTGTGACTTTGGATCAATTTTCTTACTAGCTCAAATTGTATCATATTCTTTTTTATGATAAACTTGTTGAGTTTCGATTATTTTATACAATTTCTAGTCTTAAAAGCTTGTTATTATTAATATATAATACAAAATGCATAAAATAAATAAGAAGTATGATTGATAAGGGAACATAATGATAAGTATTTGGCCTCATCATTACGTTATTTATTATTAACTTACTATTCTATTTTTATTATTTATATGCCCCAGTAGTCAATTATAAATAAACAATATATAATTACTAAAATGAATAAAAAATCAAAATAAGCTTTTATTTCAAACCGTGGATGTATTTATAGTCAAATGCACGATAATATTTCAAATCTTCAAAATCATGATTAAATAGTCGCGGGACTCTCGTGAAAAGTATCTTACTTAAAATTTCATTGTTAGACGACGAGATAGATTGTAAGACTAATTTGCTAATACACCAATGATTGGGCATAAATCTCGCAATTTTCTGTAATTATTTTGTTGGAAATGCAGAAATGATCTCCTAAACACCGATACTTAGTTTACGTTAAGTACCATTGACATGACACATCATTTAATTGGTAAATGTCATGTCAACGTTGCTTAACAAAAGGTAATCATCAATGTTTAGGAGATCATTTTTGATTGGAAATATGAAAATGTATATTTTGTGGATTTTTGTGTTTTTTTTTTTTTTTCGCCAACCAATTTGTTGGCAATTAAGCTAAACATCAAGGACCAAATTTGAAATTAATTCCATCAGTTCAAATTTCTACATTCATTTCATTTTACTCCCTTTTCCCATTTCTGTCTCACTCATATTTCTTCCTACACAGATCCCTCTCAAAATCAAGAATTTCCCCTTAAATTTCGACTTTTTAGATTCTTTCACTTTTTCTTTTTCTATCTAATTCAATCCTCCATTTCCATTTCCATTTCCATTTCCA
>NW_019266538.1:387259-398505 GCF_002742605.1 Olea europaea var. sylvestris | reverse complement strand
GGCTCCTGAAAATGCTTGATAATCAGATTTTGGTCCTCAATTTTCTAGGCCGTCTCCATAATTGGGCCCAATCCCTTTGGGCCTAATAACCTCAATTCGGCTTTTATATCTGGTCTTAGCCCATTTACAAAGGTGCTTTCAAAGATCTCGTCAGATACCCCTCTCAACGGAGTAGCCAACGCCTCAAACTCTCGCCGGAACTTTGCTACGCTACTCGCCTGTTTTATAGCAAAAAATCTTTCACAGAGATTACCTTCTTGCGTAGATCTGAATAGCAGTAGCAATTGTTGCTGAAATTGCTGCCAAGTTTGGAAGGGGGGTCGCGCCTCTGTCCATTGAAGCCAAGCCAGAGCCTCTCCCTCTAAGTTGACCGCGATTGCTCCTATTCTCTCTCGTTCCGACAGCCCATTGATCTCGAAATATCTTTTTTCTTGGAATAGCCATCCATCTGGGTTTTCCTGCTAAAAACGGGCATTTCGAGCTTCCGCACTTGTTGCCACCCTTCCTCCTCCCTGTTCGGTCTCATGATAGCCGTGGTTCCCCCATAGCTAGCCTCCTCCATGCCCTCCGGCCACTTCCCTCGATCTGCATGTGGGTGATTCTCAATGCCCTCTGGTGGTTTATTCCGTAGTGCTGGCCCTTCGGAGGTACTCCCTGATCCATCTCCTCCCCGTTATCGCTCAGTCCAGTTTCTGCATTGGACAGGGCTGTCACTGCCCTTTTGGTTTCCTCCATGGATTGAAGCATCTTAAACACGCTCTGAGCTAAATGTTCCACTGATTTCTCCAGTCCGGGAAGGCGCTGAATTCCTACTTTCACTTCTTCCATTTCCTTTTCCAAGAGATCCATTCTGTTGTCCGTTTTCTTTTGGGCCATTAGGAAAGCTGCTCTGATACCAATTGATAGGAAAACAACTGGAAAGAACAAGTTCAAATGAAGATTGCACAGCTCTTTGATTGAAAAAAAGGTGATTACAGAAAAATAAAATGATAAACGAGTTTCTACTCCATTCCTCACTAAACAATTGCCTGCTCTACCCTTTCTTACCCTCTTCTATTTATAACCTTCTTCTAACAGAATTCATTTGCCCACATGCCTCTCATAACAGAAATTATTTTCCCTTCAGCTGTTGAGCCGATTCTCCATCCTTCTGGGGCCTTTTAGAGTACTTGAATCATATTGGAGGCCGATCAAGTTGATACAAAAGTCACTTTTTTGTTAAACCAATTTCCAACAAATATATTTAATCAGAGATAAAGAGATGTTTTATATCATTTTAAACATGCATTTCTAAGGGAAAGAGAAATTTGGGAAGATGAATCTCTGGTGACCTCAGCTTCATCGATAGTGAATGGAGAAGAAGCTTCCGACAAAATTGGTTAATTTTCGGCCAGTTAATAGATCTTAAGTTTTGTGGTGCACCCCTATAAGATTCCCTTTGCTGTAATGGTGGTGACTCACTTGGAGTTTTCAAGCACACTTTCACATTTGAAGATAGCAGGTCATGAATTTGGTTGGGCGTGCATAGGAATAGGTCTGGTTTTGGTTGGACCAACAACTTGTAACCACTTGAAAACTTTTGGCAAACATAGACTAAAAATGACTGAGAAAACTTTTTAGTGCACTTTTTATTGTAGATATGTTATGCTTGTTTGTCAACTGCTGCCTGCACCCCTCGCCCCAACGCGAGTTGTGATCAGAGGGAAGTAGAAGGGAGATGGGGTGTAAATGTGGGTGAAAAAGCATCAGAATAGATTTCTTTTCTTCTAAATCCCCCTTTCACCGCCCCTTTTGTTATTATGTGCTGAAATATGTGAGAAATAAGAATATTTTGTATATATTTGAAGAACCATTGCGTTTATTTCACTATTAGAAAACAAGATAGGGTACCTGCCTGCAGCATGATCCACAAAGTTCCTGTTTTATAGATGTAACATAAATGATGTAAAGTTGTCAAGCCATTAAATGGTTGCAATGTTGTGTCATCTAGTGAAGCATGAAGTTCGAGACAGATTCTCGGGTGCTGTGCAGGGATTTGCAAGAAGGAATGGTTCTAGTACAGGCATGCATGGAAATCACTCAAGGCATAGATCCAAAGAGGATGCACCATCATCAAAAGATGCGGTCCATACTATAACCTTTTAAATTTCAATTTGTTCATACTTCATTTACTTTTGCTGTTACTTGGGTTAAAAATGCTAGTGGTCACGGAACTCAAACTTTGTTACACCATTCTAGTTGGTAGTGGGCCCCCTATTCATTTTCCGGTGCATTAAAATGCATCATAACTCCATTGGGCAATGAATCGGGGTTCACCGTCATTTAAAATGGTGATAAACTGGTTATGATCATCACCAAAATGAATAGCATTACTGTCCGTTCATATCCATTTGTTTTACTAATGAAAATACTGTTTTTCGTGTAGTCAAACTAACAGAAATTGAATAAAGTACTAGAGTAATAAATTTTAAGTTCAATGATCAATTTGGAACAATATATGAAATTTCTTTAAAAGTTTAGTGATTATTAGTGTCCTTAAGCGGTTGTTACTTGTTTCTCTTTGAATTTTAATCTCATAAATGCTCATATTCATTCTCTAGCACATCGACTCTGAACGAGGACGGGTGTCTCGACCTGGTAGTAGTTCAAAGAGGCCCGTTTTGTCGAGCAGCAGGCCAAGCTCCTCTGTGGAACCCAGTGAACATCATCATAGGCGGCTGGGCTCTGGCAGTGGTCGTCTATCTACCACCCAAAGATTACAACCTGGAATTGAATCTAAGACATCTTCTTTTACTCGTGCTGTGGCGTCAAGAGGTGCCCGGGATGATACTCTCCGAAGCTTCGAGCTGCTAACAATTGGAACAGGAAAAAGGAAATGATGTATTACCATAATTCTGAACGTTTTTCGGCTATCATATTCCAATTTCTTCAATTTTTTTTTTTTTTTTTGAATACCTTGTCGAATCTTACTTTTTATTATTGCATTGTTACCGTAGTCGATGAACAAATCAAGTACCGAAACTGTTTATATATCTGAGACTTTTGTAGTTCATTAAGTACTTGTCTCTTCTACTGTGGTATTAATTTGGGAACATATGTCGTCTGTGTTATATAATTATTTTCAATATGTTACTTATTTTATTTTCTATATTAATGTGGGAAATATTGAAACCTTTCACAGAGAAGTTGTTTATTGGTTTATTTGGTTGAATTGCACATATAAAAATTGTAAAATTTTTCATGAGATTCTTTATTTTCGACCTTCTATTAATTAGCATATATTGATGATGTACACTGTCAAAATATTCTGTTTCCTCGGCCAGTCTGGCCTCCTCTCTCTTTCATTTTTTTTCGTTAGTGGACACCCACCACTTTTCACGGTTAGAGAGGCCCTCTTTAATACATTAAGAAAAGATGTTCACATGGGCCAGAAAGACTCGGTCATAGGAATTTAGACCACCTACGTGCTGGTAAACGAAAACCACCTCGATCGGATCAGAGTAAACAACAATGTTGAATCAGGCCGCCCCTTGCCTTGAAAGAATTCACACTGTCAAAATATTCTGTTTCCTTGGCCAGTTTGGCCTCCTCTCTAGTTCATTTTTTTTTCTTTTTCATTTTAATCATACAATTTTTTATAAAATAATATTACATGTAAATTGAAGGTTTTTCTTCTTCTTTTTTTTAACCACACACATTCTCCAAAAAAAAAAAAAAAAAAAAGGAAGAAAAAAAGGCTGAAGTGGGGCTTAATTTGAAGCGAAAAACTGTAAAAATATATGTTTTGGACTTTCTATTTTTTATTGTTTTTTGTCAGAAATATGATGAGCAAATAAATCATTTTACACCCTTTGAATGGACATTCTCAGCAGAAGATGTTCTAATTATGAAAGACTTATAGGGACGGACCCCACGTGGGTCGTGGGTCGTGTGGGGGTCAAATGACCCCACAAAATTTTTGGGTCGTCACTTATTATTATTATTATTTTTCAGAAAATAGTTGTTTTGACTATACTTTGACGCACTCATTAAGAGATACAAATGAAGTTGAAATATTGTATTCTTAATATCATTTTGAAGTGCTCATAGCTTTAATAGTGTGCGAACTGACCAATCATAACAAAAATTACGACGTATTGAAGTAGGCCGTTCCAAACTAGTATTTAAAGAATTTCCATAACATTCTAACTTTCAAATTTCGTCGATTATCGAATTCCACAAATCGTCTATGTCATTTAAAAGCTCGTTTCTAGAATTACATCGTAGTTATATTGAATGGCCCAAACGAATATAAAAAATAGTTAAATATGCGTTAAACGTACATCTTAAAAGAATCGACTAACTCATCTTTTCTTTAAAAAATTTCAATTATTTCATTAATTTTTTTTATTTTTGCACGATAAATTTTTTAATATAGTTTATATCATTCTATTAGGAAATTTTTCATGGAATACGACGTCAAAAATTTTAGGATCATTACACATTAAATATAATTTGAATTACTTTCGAATTATTTTTGCATTAAATTTAAATTTCATTTACTTCCTACATTCAATTTGATTTTTTGGTCATCAACTCAACAATATTTGTCAACAAAATGATAAATAAAACTATACAAATAGCAAAATTCATTTAACAATATTGATAATGATATAGTTATAAAACGTTTTCAAAGTTTCAAATGTGTATTAACTTATTCATTAATATTACAGTATTTTTTTAAAAACCACACTCCAATTTTTGACCCCACAGCACAAGAAATCTGAGTCTGCCCCGGTTTATAATAAGAATACGATAAAAAAAAGTGTGGAGATATAGATTCTATTGCGAAAGATCTCTAATCTCATTCTACAAAATGAAAATAACTTACCCTTGAATTATTTCATAGTGCCTTACAGGATTCAACATGCTATAATGCTACGAAATTAGAATTTGTCATCCATCTTAATCTCGACCCATATTACAGAAGTTCACAAAACACTTATTATTATTATTATTATTATTATTATTATTATTATTATTATTATTATTATTATTATTTTTCCACTGCTGATTCTTTATTAAAAGCTCAATTATACCAAACCAGACTTAAGAGATAGTAAATGATGGCTATGAGATATCTCCTTTCGCAAAGAAAGTTCGGAAGAGAATCGATTGTTTGATCGAATTCTTAGATGGCTTGATGCCAATTGATAGCTTTAGCCTTGTGAAAGTACGCACAACTTATCAAGTCGATTTGAGGGGCCATCTACTCGATTCATCAAACCAGTGGTGTATAGTTCTCATTAAAAATAAAAAAAATGAAAAATTGGACTGACAGAGGGTTCTGAGGCCCAGGCCTGCACACTTGTCCGCTTCCACTCCCATTCCGCCAAGTTAGCCACTAGCTCTATAGGACATTGGAAGTGGCATTTCTGCAGTAATTCTTGTGTGGATTTGTTTGTGCAGAATTCTTGAGATAGATGATAAGTGTGTGCAGATTTGTTTGGACCCTCTATGACAAAATATGTGTTTATTGTGATTGTTTGTGACCAATTTAATGTTAATTGTGATCAGTTGTGACTTGATCTCATACCATCACAGTTAAAATTGACATCATCACAGACAGTCGCGATGAAGACCAATTTGGTTATAGTTAGTCACATATAACACATGTTGGTAACTTATTTATATACAGTCACAAATTAGACGATCATAGACAGTTATACTGAAGACAAGTTTTATTACAGTTAGTGACAATAAAAACAATTTTTATTTTATCTTATTTATTTATTTACAATTAATCACATATAATACATGTTAGTGATTTGGTTACATGCAGTCACACTTAAATTTGATTGCAGATAGTCACATATAACACAAGTCTAATCACACAAAAAAATTTGGGCACAAATATATAGTTAGTGACAAATCTAGAGCACTGGGTGTTAAAAAAAAAAAATCTTAAAATTTTTGAATTTTTAAAGGTTGGGGTGGGAGTGCAATCTCGAGAAAAGCTTTCAATTTTTGAAAAAAAATTACATGTGGGGCTGGGGCTAGTCGCGTGAGATATCATTAATTGATATATTATTAATTTGGTGGGTGTGGGGATACTATTAATTGGGTGAGGATAATTAATTTCAATTAATTATATATCATTAATGGGAATAACTTGTGAATTTTGAAATAATTTGACAAATTTGTTAGTTTTGAAATGTGATTATTACATGTGGGAGATGTATTGTTTCCAAAAATCCAACTCCAGTTATTTTAATGAGTTCCTCTACGGTTGATACTTTACTTGGAGTTCTTTTCAAATATTGACAGGGTAAGTTGTTTTTTTTTTCCTTACTACGAGAGATTTACTTGACAGGAAAAAAAGAAAAAAGAAAAAAGAGAGAGATATTGTAAATTTTTCCCATGGCTCCTAAGTTTAAATATGAGGAACATCTTCATAATCGAATTAATAATTTTGAGAGAGATTCACATATTTGTGTTTGGTTAACTAAAAGATTCAAATTTTTTCTTTTTTATTACTCATGTATGCAATCCAATCTAGCATACCAAATAGTATCATCATTGTGTTGCCTTGCTTATTCGACAATGTATAACGAGGCAGATTACAAGTATGTGTGTAAACACGATAAAGAATGTACTACACTAGCTAAAACTTTCAGCCTCTCGGCTACTTTTCTCGAGAGGCAATATGAAGTTGCTTGAATGGTTATCATAGGATTGATTCCGATGGCGCTCGGAAGAACACTAGCATCGCAAACAAATAGGCCTTCGGCTTCCCAAGTCTCTCCATTTTCGTCCACTGCACCCTCCTCTTCGTTAATCCCAATTCTGCAGCTTCCCATTTGATGCGCAGAACAATAAGTTGTCCAGTTTTCGACCAGAGATTTAGGCCCTTCCGGGACATTAACTGTGTCAAGAAACTCCTCCAACTCTTTGTTACTTTTGCCTTTACATATCAGCTTTTGTCCATCACTCCGATGAGTGCCCACCTCGGCAGCGCCAGCCGCTATCAAAATCCTTAACGCTTCACGTATACCTGCCTTCATATTTTCTTTGTCCAGTTTATCGAACGTATAATTAATTCTTCCTTCTGATGTAACTTCCCCCGAGCCTCTATCTCGAATCATTGAGAACAGATGAGCCGTTCTAGAGTACCTCATCATCCTGTTCTTTAAGTCCATTCCTGACTTCCAAGGACATAATGCAGCAAATGATCCCGGCCCTAGAATAGGGGATTCTATAATGGCTCTTGCATTTGATCCATCTGATCTAACTTTATGCAACGAGGTGATTATACCTCCGTCGTAAATCTTTCCTTTGAGATCTGAATTGGACTCCGGGAAGTATCCCCACGCCATCAGAACCGGGTGAAGATGAAGATTGTGACCGATGTTTTTATTCGTTAAACCACTAGAAATCATCAATGGAGGGGTCAAGAGAGAACCACAAGCTGAGATTGTCGCCTTAGCCTCAATTCGTATCCTGTTTGTAAAATCTGTATTCATACTCTTTGCAATCACTCCTAAGCATTTCTTCCGCCTTGTACTTCCATACTCGTTCTTTTCCAGTACAAATCTCTCGGCTTTGCATCCTGTTATGATCACTGCACCAGAATTCACTGCATCGACTAGCCAAGTCGTGTCAGTCCCTTTCTTGTCACCTCGAATACAGCCATAGCAACAAGAACCACAGTAATGACTTTCTGAGGAATTTCGTGGGACGGATTCAACTTCGAGGCCTAATTTTTCACACCCTTTTCGTAAAATCTGATTCTGAAACCCCTCTTGGATACAATTCTCCGTGACACCAAGTCTTTCGTACACAATATCCATAGCAGAGGAATACTGAGAACTTGCAAACATTGGAATTTTGTGATCTTTAGACCATTCTTGAAGTACAGAATTTGGCGTTTTAATACAGGCTGACCAATTGACAGCAGATCCACCACCCACTGTTGATCCTGCAAGAACCAGCATTTTTCCATCCAAGGTTGCAAGAATTCCTCCAGATTCATAAAGTTGATTCATGGAAGGTCCTTCTAGAGCAGAATAATCTGTTTTAGTAAAATAATTCCCTTTTTCAAGAACTACAACTTTCAGGCCTGAACTTGCAAGAACGGCAGCAGCAACACCACCACCACAACCCGAGCCTACAATTACGACGTCGCATTTGATCTTGTACGTGTTCTGTAAAGGATCTTTGGTGACAATGAGGCCTTTTTGAACTAGAGAACTGACGAATTTCGACTCGGTTTCATTCATAGTCTCTACTAGTCCTTTTTCAAGAGGTCTATCTTCAGGCAAACTGGATAAATTTTCAGCACCATCTACCTCATAATCCATGGCTTCCCAAGCTGGATTTTTTGAATTTTCTCCAACCTATAAAAGGATGAATTATATTTAAGTTTCATACTTTCTGAGTTTATCTGTAACAGTATTACCCTACTTGATGTGACTGGATTACAAACTCTTTTGTAGCATAAATCACTGTCCATATCAAAACATTAGTTTCCTTGTATCAAAGTTGTTATTTTCACTAATTGCTCTGTTTTAGGCAGTAAACTTTCATTAAAACCTCCCCAATTTGGTTAAATTTCACGTAGCCGAGTTTCAATTCAATTTGTTTGTTTGTCTTTCTTCTTTTTCTTTCCTATCAATACTCAGTCAGAAGCAGACGTTATGGCAATATTCAAAAGTATTAAAGAAGAGACACAGGCTAAAATCTTGTTTATTTTTATTATTAATAAATCCTATTAATATTCAGTACAGTAGTATATTAGAAAGTTTAACATTTAACCCATGTTTGACAGCCATTATTTGAAAATTAATTTATCTATAAATTCATTTTCAACCACACATTCACACAAAAAAAAATATTCTACACATAAACCCAAAACCTTTTTTTTTTTTTAGCCTAAGATTTTTCTAAAAATCACTATATAAAACATTGTTTTTTTCAAATAATGGTTGTAAAAGTCAAACAGTGTCTTAATTACTAGAATTATTATAGGTCCCTACAAAAAATAAGGTATGTGTGATATTATTGTATTGCAAGACTTA
This sequence comes from Olea europaea var. sylvestris, assembly GCF_002742605.1. NCBI lineage: Eukaryota > Viridiplantae > Streptophyta > Magnoliopsida > Lamiales > Oleaceae > Olea > Olea europaea. The sequence continues at coordinate 389,449 of NW_019266538.1, read as the reverse complement.
TTGAAGATACTTTCAATAAAAATATATTATGTCCACACTGGAAAAATTTCATCAACCAACCACATACTTACCGGTTAAGGAAACGCCAATATCTAATCATAATCATACACATTTTTAATATTCAGACAATCGATATTTAATTAAGAAGTACTTATACAGTATTTGTCTATTATCATGTCTCATATCCACTACGTACCTGAGATGTTTAAATAATTCAGTTTATAGTTTACAAGTGGGAATCCACTGCTCATTAACACAGGAGACCCGAATACTCTCTAATGGCAATTTTCAGCTAACAATTACGAAAGAAGTTCGACAATTGTTATTCTTAATTGTTCATTGCCAACAATCTCTAATTTTCAAACATTAATTCTCCTAGTAAAATAATTTTACACATGATTCATAATTATTCCTTATTTTTAAGGATGCACTCTCCAAAAAAAAAAATAATAATAATAAATAAATAAATCAAAATCACTTCTTAAAAATCAAAATCAAACAAGGTTTAAGTATTAGGCGTAAAAATGCAAAAAAGTATGAGTTGAGGTTTCAGAAAACATTACCTGAGTGAAGAAGACAAAGAGGCATAAGATTTTGATGAACGCAAAAGCTAGCCTGATAGGAGTAAGAATCCAATTCTTGAGCCAGTACTGAATAACAGTTTCCCTCTTGTGTAGAGAAATACACGAGAATTTGTTCATATATGGCCATTTGTTACCAAAACAAAGAGTTCCACAGATCAATAAAGTCCCGAGCCTCGTCGAAAGAATTTTTAACAGCGCTCTAACCAATAATTTACCTTCCAAAAATCCCCTCTTCTTTACAAGTTCTGCAACCTGCATATATACACTGAAACTATATAAAAAACTTCACTTTCTGCAACCCTAACATTACGCGTATCAGACACGTGTTATGTTTACCTCGTCTGGTATGGGATACTGTGATCCAGAAGCATTGTAGAAAGACTGAATAGCCCTTTTTGATTGTTCATTCTTGACAGTAATTTCAGCAGAATTCAGGGGTAAAGAAGGTAGAATGACTTCACATATACTGGTAAGGGTTTCCATGTCTGAAGCAGAAAATCCATGGCTGTATTTAGTTTCTCTCCTTCCACCTCTCAGTAAAGGATGACACTTTCTCTCCATGTTTTTTTTCTCTTTCTGGTTTTTACTAATATTTTATGAGAAAACTATGTAATGTATAATAATGCAAAAGAGAGGAAACCTTATATAAAGTTGGAAAAAAATTGTCACCTCACTTATTAATTATTTATTGCGTTTTTAGTGTTTTGGGTACCCATAAAGGGGAATAATTAGGGGAGGTACACTTGATTACGTGCGCAAGAAAATACCACAACTTGATAGCCCACAAGTTTTTATTAACCAAAATTCAAAATCATACACTCAACTTGTATGAGCATAGTGAAAAAATTAATTGAAAAGGAATTAGATTAGTAATTCAAATTTTAATAGGAATTTGTTATCTTTGTGTTAGGATTTTATATTTATGTTCTAATGTGATTAGGACTTATTCATAGAATTGAGTTAGAATTGGTCTTCTATTTTATTTTAGAGGGTGTTTTGACACCCATTTTTATAGAAAAATGAATTTTAGAATAATAGATTGATAGAGAATGTATGGATGAAAAGTTTTTTATTTAAGTGTAATATTATTTTAAAAAAGAATGTATAATTGAAAAAAAAATGCATTTTGAGAAAAATGAGAATCAAACGAGCTTTTAATAGTGTCAACTATCTCAGTATTTCAATTTGTTAAATTAATGGATTTGAGCAACGCGACTTAATTGAAACAAAATTATACATCTAGCTATCCAAAATTTTGCATCTAGTGTTCCAATCGTGATAAAAATGTGTCAAAACGTGTTTGATATCATCAATCATAGGAAAATCAAATTTCAAGGAATCCAAAAAATTGAAAATTGGATTTATGTTCAACGGATCACACCTAGATTTTGGTTCAACCTATCGTCACGTATGAAATAATCGACAATATAAATTTAGCAACACTTTTGTCCACATATTTGTTGTAGAAAAGGATAATATAAAAGTTCGATTTTGATATCCTTTATGAAATTTCAATATCTTAGGTACTCAAAACAAAGGATGTGAAACAAAATAAAATGTGATGCTGATAAAGGCAGTTGCATTTCATTTTCAAAGTTAACATTAT
>NW_019266538.1:246784-386260 GCF_002742605.1 Olea europaea var. sylvestris | reverse complement strand
CATTGAAAGTGTTGACACGATAAAAGTGCAGCCCATATCGAATAGTCTAAAGAATGAAATCCAACTGGACAATTCAGGATAAAAACCCAAATAGGGTTATTAATGAATGCAATGGAAGCCCACGAACGCGGTAACACCATCGCCCAAACTTTGTGTTAATGCATCTTTCTTCCACAGTTGAACTAGTACTACATTTATACCTTTGTGATATTGTTTAGCGTATCAAATAAGCTCATCTTGAACATTGAAAGTTACTTCTAAATAAGTTTTTGTTTGCATGATTTTGGATTTGTTACACTTTGAAGACAACAAATTATATAAATAAATGTTTCCTTTATATATGAGTTAGTTAAGCATTAGTCTATGAGTTAGGTAAGAAATTGAATTTTAAGCATCAGTCAGAGTCATTAATGAAAATTTGTCCCTATGGCATGGTAGAGTGCTCTCGATGAGTATATGGTATGCATGTGATAAGGTGTATCAAAGATAATAAATAGATAAATAAGTTTGTATCATTTTTAGTAACTTAAAATTTTAGATGAAATAGTTTAAGAATTAATTTTTTTTTCTTATTTTGAAAGAAAAAAATTACTTATTTTAAAAGTAATTTTTATTATACTCGTAAAATAAATAACTTACTTATTTCAAGTTTGATTAATACAATTATTTAATTCAAAATTTATTTGTTATTCACAAGTACACAAGATTAGCGAAAAATGAGGTGGGCACACGATTAATTTTTCAGCTGGATTTTAATAATAAATTGATTTAGATACAACCAAAGTAAATATTATAGCAGCTAATTATAATTAAGTATGTTAATTTTTTCGACAGTTAACTTAAGAGCAAATCATCAAACAACCAATAATTTAGTACTATTGACTATCAAATAAATTGTATTATCATGGAGTTTAGTTGTCAAGTAAATATTAGTAATTTAATTGGACATGCACAAGGTTGAAGTAAAACAATGCAATTCTTTCCTTTTCATTTTGTTTGTTTGTATATTGGACGTTACAATATATGTGAACAATTCTTTATTTTTTATTTTCTAATGTTATGATTGTATATTATTTTAATTTTGTTTGGTATTTTAATGAATAGTAACTCAATGAATAAGAGTTTATAAAAAAAAATAACTAAATATAAATTATTTACCATGATTTATTTAAGGAAATTTGTCACGTGTCTTGATAGGGTGCCCTTGATGCATATATCTAGCATGAGATGAGGCGGTGTATCGAAGACAATAAATAGATAAATAAATATATTTCATCTCTAGCAACTTAAACTTTCAGATGAGATTGTTCAACAATTATTATTTTTTATATATATATTTGGGCGTAAAAACGTTACTTATTTTAAGTTTGACTAATAATTTATTTTACTTTCAAAGTTTATTTGTTTATTCACAATACACGCAAAATGACAGTTAAGCACACAACTAATTTTTCAACCACATTGAGAGCTCATTAATTAGTAATTACAACTCTCATCTCTCTCACAATCACATTGTTTATTTATTTTTAATTATAAATTAATTTAGAAGAACCAATAATTTAGTGCTATTGACCAATAAATTGTATTATCATGAAGTTAAGTTGTCAAGCAAATATTAGTAATTTAATTGAACATGCACAAGGTTGAAGAAATTCAATGTAAGTCTTTCCTTTTCTTTTTGTTTCTTTGTTTATTGTACTTTAAAAATATGTAAACATTTCTATAATTTTTTTATGATTATTTCCTAATAATATGACTATAAATTATAGATTTGTTTGATATTTTAATGATTTGTCACTCCACGAATAAGAGGATATAAAAATATAGAGAATTTAAATTATTTTTCTCCTGTTGGAGTTGGTTTTCTTTATATCCATTTTTAATAGAAGTGTCGACATAAAATATTATTAGGACTTTGCTGTCAACGGATTTTCAATCGCACACCTACTAATCTATCCATTGCCAATGAAACTTGAAACTCGTATATGCTTGTTTTCGTTTTCAGATTGCAGTCTGCGAGGACCCTCGAGCAAAGTAGCCCTCAACCCATAAGAGGAGAGATCTACTTGGTAGAGGAAATTAGCAAGGCAAAAGTTCTACTTTACAATTACTATTATTTCAAGAAATTTGATTTGATGGGTTGTGTTGTGTACATTGGGGGTGCCATAAGGGTGTCCATACATTGGGGGTGCCATAAGGGTGTCCATAATGGACACCCCGCACCCCGCTATTGAAGGGAACGCCCTTCAATAGGGGTTCCCTTCAATAGCGGGATTGCGATGGACACCCTTATAACAACCCCAATGCACAAGGAGAGTAATTCATATTTTTTTGTGATAATAATGTTGTCAATGCTCCTTGGGGCCTAATGGTTGGACGTGACTAAAGCCTTTTAATAAATTTCATTTATAATAATATCAATATGGGTGATTATATTGCTACTACAATTTTGATTTGATATACAATATTTAAATTGAAGTTAAGCTCTTCAATATTTACTTATTGTAACAATTATTTGTTTTCTTAACCTTTTTTTTCGTTAAATTCTTATTTTCAACACGTCTTGTCTTTGATGCAGATTTATATCAAAATATTTTGTTTTCATTCTTTGAAATAAGAGAAAAATATTTTTTACACTTTATTTATTTATTTTTTAAGAATATAATTAAAAAAGTTTCTTTACATCATTTCAACGGATTTTTGAATATAAAATTGTTATCAAATACAAAATGTGTTTAACTAATTAAATGTTTGAAGATAAGAATAACATGAAAACCTGTTAGAGATATGAGTGTTAAACTGAGAAGCCCCCAAAATTTTATAGAATAGAATTTATTTTTCAAGTTGCTATATTTTATATTTTTGAGCGTTGAAGGGCTAAAGCGGAATATATTTTAAATTCTAATACTTTTGGGTCAAATAATTAGATTTTGATAGAACGAATTTTAGTAAATCAATATTGGGCTCGATGGGTAATTCGTACTAAATGACGCACCATGTACTCGAGAAATAGTTATTTCAGATAAGTTAAACCCAAAGTTATTGAGGTTGAAAGATGTTATCTTAAATAGTAATTAATTAAGTTACTTTAAAGATCCTATCTTAAATTTTGTTTTTGTTTTTGTTTTGCTAAGATAAATTGTAATGTCGGCGAACAGTGATAAATTTTCAAATTCATTCTTATCCAATCATTTTTGCTTGTGGGACACGGTACTTTAAATCTCAAGTACACTAAAAATTTAACAGTTAGTCAAAATGATTAATTCAATTAAATTTTCAAATGAATTTGAATGAAACTTTCCTTTTGAATATACATTTTGTAGTGGATCTTTTACAAGATCAATTCGGATTGGCTTCGGTTCGTGTTTTTGCTGGTATTGAACCAAATTTGGATGCTAATATAGAGTTTGGAGCATTACAAAAACATGAGAATCCACTGGTAGTCTGATACAAGATTGCTTTGGTATCTTCAACTCTATTTTCGTTTTCGGTCTATTTTCATTTTTGGGGGAATTTTACATAAGAGTATCAGAGTGGATTTGAATCACTACATTTTTACTCTTGCTCTTTCTTTATGTGAGAGATGATTCCCAAATAAACAAAAAATAAATAGGTATGGAAGCTATAGTTGTAAACCGCGATCGAATATATAGAAGCATCAAAAGATTAACAGGAGGGACCGACTTCAAATAGTTGCAAAAATGCAAGAACAAACGGATGTTAGGTGGAGGTTTGTAGACAACCTAAAAGATGTGTCCAACAAAAACATGGCAACAAAGATGCTAAACACCATAAAATTTTCACAGGACCCCATGTGTAAGCAGCCGCAGTAGAAGGCTATAAATAATATTGCAAATATGAATGCAGAGAATTTATGATTACCTGATGTAGAATCGTTGCAAATTGGCACATAAGCACTTGCATTCTCTTACTAACAGCTGCTTCCCTACTGGCTGCATCCTATTTCCTCCTTTTTGAGCTGGGAAACAGCTACTAGCTATCTTTGTCCTTTAGAACTGAGCTACCTTTTGGAGTGCTCAGCTTCTTTTTATTTGCAGAAGTGTAAAATTGCTCAACCTCATTCAAGTTTTGCTCTAGCTGCATATAAAAATAGATTATAATTCCATTATTACATGTACAGTCGTCAAAATTACTCCAGGGATCAGAATACCATTTCCCGTTTGGTGAATGCAGTAGTTGGTATCAATCATTAGTATAATAAATGAACTCTAAAATAATAAAGGAATCTTGAGTAAACAACACAAAAGAATCAGATTATCTCTTCATCCTCATTGCAAATTTGCAATACTTTTAAGATAAAATATCAAAATCCAGCAATACCCAAGGTGATACCGGGCTCAGTTTCCACCAAAGTCGACACCACCACTATTGAGACACACCCAAATCTCTCTTTTCTTCTTTCCACCTACGGTTGCTATTCATACCCACAAAGGATCGGCCAAGATGAGATCAATATAGTCCAAGAGAAAACCACACAGGTTGCTTGAGAGAAAGAGGCAGAGAGTTAGCAGAGAAAAACTCACAAAGAGAAGTAAAGAAGACCACTCTTTTGGAGGCGTGAAGGGAGCCAAGAATTATAGCCCAAAGGTGTGACCATTGTTGGTTGAAATCGCAAGTGCACAAGTCGTAACAAGTAATAAAGTGAATGAGTAAGAGTATCATCCCACGAGGAATGATACTCTAGAGTTTTCGATTCACCATAAATACTCATATGTGAATATCCTAATCGAATTAATTGTGAGTGTTCCTAATTGTTGATAATCAAGTCTTTCTAATTTATTCATTAATTGTTCTCAAGCATTAACAAAATGTCTCAACAAGAAAATTTTCTACATATCTGTGAAAATTCTAAGTCTGTCAAGATTCATTAAGAACAAAAATAAACCCATAAAAATTACACAAGTCCATAGATATCTCTATCCTACAAAATTCCTATGGTATCTCAAACATTGGCTGAAACAATTATTACTTCTCTGTCTCAAATTGAATCCCAACTCAAGTGAATGGTGATTAGTCAATTCACAAGCATTAAGTCCAGAATGAAATACTCAACAATTGGAACAAATACCAATTAATTCAAGTAAAGGATGATTTACGAATTAATTCAAGTAAATGAAGATTCACATAATCGTAGTTAGGCTACATCTCAAACTCTAGAAGATAGAAATTAATTCATGCTAAAATTGAAGAAAAGTTTAAATATAGAGTTAACATCAAGAAATTGAAAGAGATGGGAAGAAAGAAAAACTCAGTGAATCTGGTCTCCCATTTTCTTGGAATGGCTTCCCTCTTTTGATAGCCAAAAGGGAAGGAAAAGAATCGTTCCACCTTGGTCCCAGCCTTCTTGGTCATCCTCTGCTTTTTTCCTCCTCTTCCACTCCTTTCAAGCCATCTTCACCAGGAAAAGAAAGAATCAATCCCGAATTCGCCTCTTCAATTCGGCAGATTTTTAGCCTTGGATTTTGGGCCCTTTTTCACTTAGAAAACGTGAGAATTTCAAAATCTCTATTTCAGGAGAAATTGTAGCACGTTAAATTACCTTTCCAAGGCCTCTTGAATCAGCTCAATACGACATCGGATGAGAGAGATATGGTGATATTACGAAGGGCAGTACAAATGTGTTTCCAATTCGGGATTTCTTCATAGCAAGAGACGTCTTCCACAGATTTTGCTCCCTTCATTAATCTTTCCAATCTATTTTATTTTGATTGGGCTGGGTTAAGTGCACTTGAATTGAGTCCTCTCTTATGGGCCTTGAAATTTGTTATTTTTGGGCTCCATTTTCTACAATAAAATTGTAAAGGGAAAATTACCCAGTAACCTGGGTTTAAAAACTAGATTTCATAAATAAAGGGGATTAAGATTAATTTCATAATTCAGGTGAGAAATAAAAATTATTAAATTAATGTTATGTTAAATAAATATATACATAACACCATAAATCTGTCTCTTGTTCCCTCTCTCTCTCTATTTTCTAATCCCCTGACTCCGACGAGCACATCCACCGCGATGTCATCGTGAGATCGCTGACGACAACTCCGCCTGAAGACATAGCAAGGCTAATCGTCACCTCACAGCTATGGTTTGGATCTCCAATCACGATCGGAGCTGTTGAAGGGCTCGAAAAAATTGGGGAGGTGGTGAAACCCTAATCATCTTCTCTCCCTACATTACTCTGCTATTTCGCTTGGAGTAGCAAAAGCTAGTAGAATCTCATAGAAAAAATGGCAAGCGATGGAGAAGGAGCGTTGAAGGAGGTGAAATCAAAGGCTGAGCTTGATCAAACCACAAGGAAGGGCTCTCCAATCATTCTACATTTCTGGGCGTCACGGTGCAAGGACTCCAAGCACATGGACCAACTTTTCTGTCATCTCTCCCTTGATTCCCCCTAGCCCACCTCCTCGAGATTTATACTTACCCATTTTCTACCTCTCTTTCTGAAACACACAAAAAAATAGTTTATACCAATATTATTTTTTTGCTATTTTTCATTGTTGATCTGATTTTTGTTTTTATTGGTGAATATATTAGATCTCTTTCTTTTGCTTGTTTCATTTTCTTTTTAATTTAATATGAGGAATTCAAACATCATTAGGCAATAAAGTAAGAAAAGTCGACGGAGAAGACAGAGAGAAGGGATGACAGATCGTTGATATAAATGTTTATAAGCAACGGATTTCAAGAAATGTGTGAGGTGAAGCCACCGTGGAGTGACGGCTAATCGTTGATATGTCGGCGGAGAAGAAAGAGAGAAAGGGAACAGATTGTGTTTTCGTTTCGAAATTCTCTATTTTGTGGATTTTTATTTCTATTGGATAGGAAATGGTTCGACTTAATTAATTTGAAAATTGACGACTGACAAGAAGTTGTGACCAATAAATTTGAGAATTTGTGACTGATGAGTGATGATACATAAGTTTTGGCCTATAAAATGTGTGATTTGTGACCAAAAAAGTGGTGATCAATTAATTTAATAATTTTGATCGATAAAAAAGTTTCAACCTAAAAAATTTGTGATTTGTGACTGATTGTGACCAATTTTATGTTGATTGTAACTGATTGTGACTTGATCACATTTCGTCACAGTTAAAAGGTTGACCTGGTCACAGACAGACACACTGAATACAAATTTGATCACATTTAGTCACAATAAGGATAAATTTGGTCACAGTTAATCACAGCTAATATATGTTTGTGACTTGGTTATAGACAATCATAAATTAGACGGTCACAGATAGTCACACTGAAAACAAAGTTGGTCACAGTTAGTCACAAATTACACAAATAGTGACTTGGTTATATACGATTATAAATTAAACAATCACACCGAATATAAGTTTGGTCACAATTAGTTACATATAATATAGATCTTGTCGTAAAAAATTTTGATCACATGCAACACAGGTTTTGTTATATGCATATTCATCCCACCTGATTAGGTCACAAAGTCAATAAAGTTAGTTACAGATCATTTCCAAAAAAACAAAAGAAGAAGAGAAGAAGGGGGAAAAAAGGTAGTTGCCGAAGGCCGCTGGAATAATTTGTTGAAAATTTTAATAGTATGATTTTTGAAATTTCAAACTTTATTTTCTTAATTTTGAAATTGATCATATGTAATATTCGTCCTGCATGATTAGGTCACAGATTTAATAGAATTGGTCACAGGTCACAATATGTACATGTCACAAATCCAATGAAATTGGTCAAAAGTCATTTATCAAAAAAAATTGAAAAAATGTGCAGTGTCATTTGTTGGAACGATCGCCTAAGTCGTTGCCGGAATATTTTCCGGTGAAGAATTTGTCGCCGGAGCGATCGCAGGAATTCTTGCTGGAGGTGAGGCGGGTTGCCGGAATTCTGGCTGGAGCGATCGCCGAAATTCTCATTGGAGCAGGTTGCCGGAGGTAAGGTGGGTTGCCGAAGTTGAGGTTGGGTTGAGAGAGAGAGAGAGATAGAGAATTGTTTGAATTTAAAATTTAGTATGATAGGTTATTTGGGTTGGGGTGGGAGAGAGAGTAGATTAATTATATTATAATTAAATATTTAATAAATTTAATTATCACCTTATTTTTGAAAGATTTTTAGATGTTTGTTAGTTGTGAAATGTGATTTTTAAATATAGGATTTGTGTGATGTTCCCAATTGTAAACACCACAATTAGGATTGACCTTCATTCAACTATATAAAAATATCATTATTAATCCCAAATATACTTGTATATTAGCAAATAATCATGAGCAACCAGCATTAAAAATGCAATCTTATTCACTCTATCACACCCCCCAATTAGCATCTTGCTAGTCCCTAGCAATTCAAGCGAAGAAAGAGTATTGCTACCTATCCCAAGTGAAAATCCTTTTACACGAATTAAGCAAAAATATTCAGGCACATCAAACAAAGCATTCACCAGAGATCAACAATGCTCTCAAAGTTTGTCTGTCAAAGCACACTCCTAGAACTCGTGTGTGTGTGTGTGTGTTAAGCTCTTCACCATCTTTCCATCAAACCAAAACTCATACAGTGTCGAGAACATCCCAGACAAAAGTTATTTTTGCAAATATTAAGTGTAATATTCAGCCATAAAAAAAAAAAAATCTATTGCCAACAGAGGTAATGAAGGTTGAAAAAAATTGCCTCTCAAATATATGGAAGGAATAATAATTGTCTGCGGGCAAATGAGTGAAATAGGAGCAAAAGAGTGAAATAACAAAATTGATCTCATGAGAGGATGCCAACTAATGGGAACTCAACCATTCTAACCACTAACCCACTTAGGATCAAAAGGTCAATAAAGGGTTGTAATATGACTGGGGTCAAATTGAAAGGAAGGATAAGAAGATTGAAGAAAAATATTAATTCTCAAGTATATACTGAGGATCTTCATCAACTTGTAGACTTAAGGGCTGTCTGGTGCCCATTTTTCCACCAAGGGGGCCCCACGTGTGAGACATTTGATCAAGTATGCGACTGTAATTGTGTACAATGGTAAAATTTTATTTTATTTTATTTTTTGGGATTTTCGCAACAACACACCTTGCTTTAAAATATTTTTCATACCCTTTCTTCATTCATTTCTGAAATTTTTTTTTTCAACAGCATATTCCATAATCTATACTACATACTTGATATTTGAAGGCAAAGGAGATGTTCAACTTAGGCTCAACCTACAATGTGGAGTGGGTGAGGAAATAAATGGCTTAACAAAGACTGATGAGATTTTAGCTCAAAGTGACTTCTATTCAATGAGACATTGGTCGGCTTGAAAGGCTTAAACTACATTCTAAATTGATCTTCATCATTTCCTGAGTATAATCAAACCAACATACCACAAACCGTGTAATGGCATTCCCATTAATCAACCAAATTTGGGGAATAATGAGATCTTGTAATGAGACAATGTTGAAGGTAATATTAAGAATATGATAACATCTCTCAGAAAAGTGAGAATGGCCCAATTGCTCACAAGTGTAAAAGGTTGCAACTTTAATTTGAGTGTTCTCTAATTGTATGAGTTCCACATCCATCAAACCACATGAGCTTAGTTTACGTGTATGAAAAGAAAAAATTTCTGAGGTGTTTTAATATCTTACTCAGATAGCACTATTGACTCAAGCAAAAATACATTGTAATCAAGCCAAAATACCAAAGCTGAATTCATGTAAATTGGAATGCATTCTTGATACCAAATCTGAATTCATGCAAACAGGAATGCATATATTCATGCTCAACACCCCCCGACTAAAACCTAACATTGTCCTCAATGTGGAACAAAGAAAGGGAAAAAATGATAAGAAGAAACTTCCCTGTTCATTGGTGGCGATGGATCAAGCTTCATCTCTCTTGGCATCCTCATCAATGCATTCAAGTACTGGAGCAAGAAGGTGGAGAACCGTGTTACTGCCACACCCAAAATAAATAAATAAATTGAAATTAGAAAACACACAAAGTAATTAACGAAAAGAAGAATATAGAAAACTAAACAAATTGCAAGGGAATAAAAAAAAAAAAAAAAGCAAAACAGAGGTTTGAATGATTGTGTTGCCTCCCAAGAAGCGCTTAGTTATAGTCAATAGCTTGACTGTTGCTCTTCTTCTAGGCTGGATCAAGAAGAAAGGTGGTCTTTTTGTTGTCAAATTCTCCACTTAAATAAGGTTTCAACCGTTGTCCATTCACTTTAAATGTCCCCTTCTCATCATGAGTAATTTTCACTGCTCTATGGGGAAAAAACTTTAACAACTGTGAATGGGCCTGACCATAGAGATTTGAGCTTTCCTGGAAAAAGACGAAGCATTGAATTGTAAAGTAAAACTTGTTGTCCAGGTAGAAACTCTTTCTTTGAGATGTGCTTATCATGCCAAGCCTTGGTCCGTTCCTTGTAAATCCTTGGATTCTCATAAGCTTCATTACGAAACTCGTCCATCTCATTAATTTGCAAACAACGCTTTTCACCAGCTGCTTGAAGATCCATGTTTAGTTGCTTCATCGCCCAATAAGCTTCGTGTCGAGCTCTACAGAAAGGTGACATGCTTTTTCATAGACTAACCGATAAGGAGACATTCCCAAAGGAGTTTTGTATGCTGTCCAATAAGCCCACAGCGTATCATCTAGCTTTTTAGCCCAGTCTTTTCGAGAATTGTTAACTGTTTTCTCTAGAATTTGCTTCACCTCCCTATTTGATATCTCCGCTTGTCCATTTGTCTGAGGGTGATAAGCCAATGCTCTTCGATGTCTAACTCCATATTTTAATAATAGAGCTTCAAACTGCTTGTTACAAAAGTGAGTCCCTTCATCGCTAATAATGGCCCTAGGAGTCCCAAATCTGGAAAAAATATTCTTTTGGAGAAAATTCTGCACCACTTTTCCATCATGAGTAGGAGTTGTGATTGCCTCTACCCATTTAGATACATAATCTACTGCTAGAAGAATGCATTTGTTGTTGTAGGATGAAGGAAAGGGTCCCACGACGTCAATACCCCAAACGTCAACCAACTCCACCTCTAGAATATTCTGCAAAGGCATTTCATTTCTTTTAGATATGTTCCCGGAGCGTTGACATCTATCACAAGAGGCAATAAAAGTATGAGAATCCTTGAACAATGTTGGCCAATAAAATTCGGATTGGAGAACTTTAGCTGCTGTCCGATGAGGTCCGAAATGCCCTCCACATTCTAGTGTATGGCAATGCATCAAAATATCTGTCATCTCCTCTTCCGAAACACATCGCTTGATTATTTGGTCCACACAATGCCTGTAGAGTGTTGGTTCTTCCCAATAGTAATGCTTTACTTCCGACAGAAGTTTCTTCTTTTGTTGATAAGAAAAGTCGGAGGGAATGATTTTTCCTGCAAGAAAATTGACATAATCTGCATACCATAGTAAATGATTGTTAGAAGAAATAGCTAAAAGTTGCTCATCCGGGAATTTATCATCTATGGGCAGTTGTTGGGACTCAAGTTGCTCCTGTGACTCTAGCCGTGAGAGATAATCTGCCACCATATTTTCAGTTCCCTTCCTGTCTTTAATCTTAATATCAAATTCTTGCAGCAAGAGAACCCAACGGACGAGTCTTGGCTTGGCTTCCTTCTTCATGATAAGGTCTTAAATTGCCGAATGATCAGTGTAGACTATCACCTTATTCCCAATGAGATATGGTCAAAACTTGTCAAAAGCAAAGACTATAGCAAAAAGTTCCTTCTCAGTTGTGGCATAGTTGAGTTGGGCATCATTAAGAATTCTACTAGCATAATAATTGATATGAAACCATTTGTTCCTTCGCTGCCCAATACTGCACCAACAGCATAGTCACTTGCATTGAACATCAATTCAAACGGTAGATCCCAATCCAGAGCTATAACAATCGAAGTCAACACAAGCTTCTCTTTTAGTGGCAAGAACGCCTTATCACATTCTTCATCAAACACAAAAGGTGTTTCTTTCACAAGCAAGCTACAAAGGGGTTTGGAGATCTTGGAAAAGTCTTTAATAAATCTTCTATAAAATCCGACATGTCCAAGAAAGCTCCGTACTCCTTTTATTGTTGTTGGTGGTCGAAGCTTCTCGATTGTCTCAATTTTTGCTCTATCCACTTCAATCCCCTTTGAAGAGATCCGATGACCCAAGACAATTCCCTCTTTTACCATGAAGTGACACTTTTCCCAATTAAGTACAAGGTTAGTTTCTTCACATCTCTTCAAAACTAACGCCAAATTCCCAAGACAATCATCAAAAGACAATCCGAATACAGAAAAATCATCCATGAAAATTTCAATAATTCGCTCTACAATATCTGAAAAGATTGACATCATACACCTTTGGAAGGTGGCTGGCGCATTGCAAAGTCCAAATGGCATTCGACGGAAGGCGAAAGTCTCATAAGGGCATGTGAAGGTGGTCTTCTCTTGGTCCTCTGGTGCTCTGGCTATTTGATTATACCCCGAATAGCCATCTAGGAAGCAATAGTACTCATGCCCGGCTAGCCTGTCCAACATTTGATCAATGAATGGCAAGGGGAAGTGGTCCTTCCAAGTGGCTTTGTTCAATTTTCGATAATTCATGCATATTCTCCACCCAGTAACTATTCTTGTAGGGATCAACTCATTGTTAGCATTCTTCACCACTGTCATTCCTCTCTTTTTTGGTACTACTTGCACAAGACTGATCCATGAGTTATCAGAAATTGGGTAAGTCACTCCGACATCTAACCATTTTAAGACCTCTTTACGCACCACTTCCTTCATTGTCAGATTGAGTCTTCTTTGATGCTCCACCGTTGGCTTGCAATTTTCCTCCAACAAAATTCGGTGCATACAAATAGAAAAGCTAATTCCCTTGATATCTGCAAGTGTCCATCCAATAGCTGCCTTATGTTTTCTAAGCACTCTTAACAACTTTTCCTCTTCTTCAATCGAAAGCTTGGATGAAATAATTACTGGAAAAGTAGATGATTCACCAAGATACGCATATTGAAGATGTTCAGGTAAGGGCTTAAACTCCAATGCGGGTGGTTTCTCAATAGATGGAAAGGGCCGTGATGTTCCATGTCCCAAATCTTCAAAATATTTTCTGTGGTTAGGACCAAAAGAATCCATCCACAATGCATATTCTAACACTTCCGGATCCTCCACCATAGTCGGATTGGGTTAACCAAACAAGCTTCCAACTACTCCTTTTGTTGGTTAAATACTTCAGTGACCAAGGAGTCGATTGCTCGGATGCTGAAACAACTCTCACTTGTATCCGGATACTTGATGGCATCAAAAACATTAAAGGTTACCTCCTCCTTTTGTACTCTCAACCACAATTCTCCCCTTTGGACATCAACTAGAGCTCGACTAGTAGCTAAGAATGGTCTGCCAAGAATGATAGGAATTTCCCTATCCTCCTCCATGTCTAGAATGAGGAAGTCGGCTGAAAGAATAAACTTGTCCACCTTAACAAGCACATCCTTAATAATTTCCCTTAGGTGTTTTATTGAGCGATCTGCTAATTGCAATGATATTGTAGTACGTCTCGCCTCACCTAGTCCAAGTTTTCTAAAAGTAGACAAAGGCATAAGATTAATACTTGCACCTAAGTCACATAAAGCTCTTTCAAACATAGAATTTCCAATTGAACAAGGGATAGTAAAACTCCCTGGATCCTTGAGCTTTGGAGGCAATTTCTTTTGTAGAATTGCACTGCACTCTTCAGTAAGGGCTACTGTCTCATATTCTTCCAATCTCCTCTTATTTGACAAGATGTCCTTCATAAATTTCACATAACTTGGCATTTGTTCGAGAGCTTCTGTAAAAGGAATGTTAATATGCAATTTTTTTAAACACATCTAAAAATTTAGAAAATTGCTTATCAAGCTTATTCTTTTTGAGTCGTTGAGGGAATGGAACTTTTGGTGCTAGATCCTGTGGTGGGATTGGTTGATTGTTAGAAATCTCTTCGCTAAGCGTTTGTGTGTGGAGTTGTATCTCTTGATCTTCTTTTTCAAACTTTTCAACAGTAATTGGAGCTTCTAACTCTTTTCTATTTCTCAAAGTGATCACCTTGCACTGTTCCTTTGGATTCACTTCAGTCATGCTAGGCAAGTTTCCTTGTTGTCTCCCAGTTAGCATATTAGCCAATTGACCGACCTAGACTTCTAAATTCCGTATTGAAGCCGCTTGATTCTAAAAATTGGTCTTAGTCTCTATTGTGAATTTGTTGGTGTTAGTTGCTAATTGTGCCATTGCTTCTTCAAGTGCTGACTTCTCTTTCGGCGGATCACTAGATGACGGACCAGGTGGAGGTTTCAATGCATTTTGATTATACCATGAAAAATTGGGGTGATTTTTCCATCCAGGGTTGTATGTTGCACTATATGGATTGTTTTACCGATTGTAATTTGTAACAAAGTGTGCTTGCTCTGCTTGGGATTGAAAGAAGGGATTTCCCACTTGACATCCTTCACTCAGATGGTTTCCATGACAAAAATCACAAGCTGGTGGTGTCAAGTGAATGGCATTTACTGTCAGTTGGTTGGCCTTCAATTGTTGAGTAAGATTATGGACTTGAGCTGTCGAGGTAGTGATAGCTTCAACCTCATGCACTCCTACTGCTTTCTTCGATAAAATTCTCTCATTTGGCCATTGATAGTTGTTCATCGCCATCTCCTCCAACAGATCATATACATCGTCTAGGGATTTGTCCATAAACGCTCCTCCTGAAGCGGCATCTATTAGAGTTCTTGTAGAGGCAACAAGTCCATTATAGAAGTTCTAAACTTGAATCCACTTCGGCAATCCATGGTGAGGGCATCGCCTAAGTAGGTCTTTATATCGCTCCCAAGCCTCGTAAAGTGTTTCACCCTCGAATTAAGAAAATTTTGAAATTTCATTGCGCATCTTTGCTGTCTTGGCTGGTGGAAAAAATTTAGCGAGAAACTTCTGAGCTAAATCTTCCCTACTAGTGATTGAATTTGCAGGTAATGAATTTAGCCAACTTTTTGCTCTCTTTCAAAGAGGGAAAGGAAATAGCCGGAGGCGAATGGCATCATCAATAACACCATTTTGCTTGAAGGTGTCACAAACTTCCAGAAAACTTGCTATATGGGCATTGGGATCATCACTCGGAAATCCATGGAATTGAATTGATGTTTGGATCATTTGTATGATAGCTGGCTTAATCTCAAAGTTGTTGCCTGCAATACTAGGTTTCCTGATGACTAAATTGATTCCTGTGACCTGTGGAAGAGCAAAATCCCTTAGAGCTTGTGTGTCACGTCTTGGATTCTCGTTGTCTGCCATAGTGTTTGAATTTTTTCAAGCTTCTCGCTTCTTTTTCCTCAGTCTTTTTGCTGTTTTTTCAATTTCTGGATCATAAGGTAGCAGTTCCAACCTCTTTTTGCTTCTCTTGCACTAAGCAAAACCTGGAAATAAAAAAATCAAATTAGATCAAATTTAACTAGTATTGATATTATCAATAATTTTATCTAATTCCTCGACAACAGCGCCAAAAACTTGTTGATTGAAATCGCAAGTGCACGAGTCGTAACAAGTAATAAAGTGAATGAGTAAGAGTATTGTCCGACGAGGAATGAAAAATTACGAATAATTATCAAAATTTATTAAATGATGATCTATTTGACAATTTGAATGTAAATGAATTATTAAATCAGAAAGTTTAAACTAAGATGAATTGAACAAGCAAGTTAAAATCAAGAAAACAATACTCTAGAGTTTTCGATTCACCATAAATACTCATATGTGAATATCCTAATTGAATTAATTGTGAGTGTTCCTAATTGTTGATAATCAAGTTTTTCTAATTTATTCATTAATCTTTCTCAAGCATTAACAAAATATCTCAACAAGAAAATTTTCTACATCTCTGTGAAAATTTTAAGCCTGTCAAGATTCGTTAAGAACAAAAATAAACCTATAAAGATTACACAAGTCCGTAGATATCTCTATCTTACAGAATTCTTGTGATATCTCAAACATTAGTTGAAACAATTATTACTTCTATGTCTCAAAGTGAATGGTGATCGGTCAATTCACAAGCATTAAGTCCAGGATGAAATACTCAACAATTGGAACAAATACCAATTAATTCAAGTAAAGGAAGATTCACATAATCATAGTTTGGCTACATCTCAAACTCTAGAATATAGAAATTAATTCATGCTAAAATTGAAGAAAAGTTTAAATAAAGAGTTAACATTAAGAAATTGAAAGAGATGGGAAGAAGGAAAAACTCAATGAATCTGGTCTCCTGTTTTCTTGGAGTGGCTTCCCCCAAAAGGGAAGAAAAAGAATCGATCCACCTTGGTCCCAGCCTTCTTGGTCGTCCTCTACTTTTTTTTTTTTTTCTTTCAAGCCATCTTCACCCGAAAAAGAAAGAATCAATCCAGAATCTGCCTCTTCAATTCGGTAGATTTTTGGCCTTGGATTGTGGGCCGTTTTTCACTTAGAAAACGCGAGAATTTCAAAATCTCTATTTCAGGAGAAATTGTAGCACGTTAAATTAACTTTCCAAGGCCTCTTGAATCAGCTTAATACGACATCGAATGAGGGACATATGGTGAAAATACGAAGGGCAGTATTCGAGATTTCTTCACAGCAAGAGACGTCTTCCACAGATTTTGCTCCCTTCATTAATCTTCCAATCTATTTTATTTTGATTGGGCTGGGTTAAGTCCACTTGAATTGAGTTCTCTCTTATGTGCCTTGAACTTTGTTATTTTTGGACTCCATTTTCTATAATAAAATTGTAAACACCACAATTAGGATTGACCTTCATTTAACTATATAAAAATATCATTATTAATCCCAAATATACTTGTTTATTAGCAAATAATCATGAGCAATCAGCATTAAAAATGCAATCTTGTTCACTCTATCAACCATATATGGTAAGTTAGGGTAGGTTAACTTAGTGGTCCAAAAGAGGCTTAACACAAAGGTATTGGGCTCCAAATGAATATCGTAGCCATCCAAGTAAATGGGACGGGCCACGAGCAACACTATCAAAATAGGCTGCTTCTAATGGCCCGTAGAAATTTGGATTGGGTTGTCTCGACAGTAGTGTCAACATAAGTTCAATCATATGGCCAAGGCCGTTTGATAATAAATAAAACCGATATTACATAATTGCCCGAGAGGTCGTTTGACAACAAATTGCCTAACAACCTCCACCTTGGTGTCAAAGGACCTGCAAAACAAAATGTCTTCCATTAGTGACACCTCTAACAGAAAACCAATAAAATTGAAAATCATTTACCTATACTAATGTTTAGAAGATCCTTACAACTTCTAAACTTTACCGGTGGCAACACTTTCGTGCCCATATTTGAAGGATTATATTGCGTGTGAACTTTTCAAGTTTTACCACCTCTTGAGATACAATATCTCAAATAAAGTGTAGTCAAACATCAATGTGTTTAGTGCGTTCGTAAAAAATAGGGTTCTTACATAAATGTATAGATGACTGACTATCAGAATACATAACCACATATTCATTTAAGACACATAGTTCATGAAGTAAACCTCTAAGCCATAAGGCCTCTTTAATTACTTCAGTAGTAGCAATATACTCAGATTTAGTGGTAGATAGTGCAACAATATGTTGTAACTGTGATTTCCAACTAACACATGAATTTGATAGGGTAAACACGTAAGAGGAAGTCGATTTCCTACCATCCCTATCTCCCACATAATCAGCATCTACAAAACCCTTCAATTTTACACCTTCCTTATTAGCACTGAACTTTAGGCCTACGTCACCCATACCTTTCAAGTACCTTAATAACCACTTTAATGCTTCCCAATGTTCAGGGCCCGGATTAGCCATGAACCTACTAACAACACTGACAGCAAAACCTAAATCCGGTCTAGTGCAAGCCATCAAATATATTATGGAACCAATCACATTAGAGTATGGGACTCTACTCATGTATTCTATTTCACGCTCATTGCAAGGAGATTGTTCTTTAGATAAAACAAAAGGCTAGCAAGGGGTAATGTGACAGGTTTGCAATCACTCATATTAAATTTTTTCAATACTTTGGATATGTATGGAGACTGATACAAAAACAAAACGGAATTTGACCCATCTCTTTCTATTTCCATACCTAGGATTCTCTTAACCTTACCTAGGTCTTTCATGTCAAATTCACCACTTAGTTTTCCTTTTAAGTTATTTATTCACTTAGAGAATGATCCAATCAAGAGCATGTCTTCCACATAGAGCAACAAAAACAAATAATTATCATCAGTCTCATTGTGTTGAAAATACAAGCAGTGATCAAATTTACTTCTTTGGAACCCTATAGTGAGTACAAAGGAATCAAATCTCTTGTACCACTGTCTAGGAGATTGTTTTAACCCATACAAGGATCTTCTCAGAAAATACACATAATCATGTTTTGACTTATCCTTAAAATCTTTTGGTTGATTCATGAAGATTTGTTCATCAAACTCAGCATATAAAAAGGCAATTTTTATATCAGGTTGTTCAAGTTCCCAATCAAAGTGTGCAACCAATGCGAACATGACTGGTGAGAAAATCTCATTATAATCGATGCCCTCTTTTTGTGTGTAACCTTTAGCTACTAACCTAACTTTAAACCTTAAGGGTTCCGAGCTACTAGTACCTTCCTTAACCTTAAAGGCCCATTTGCAATCAAAAATCGATTTGTTCTTAGGCCTAGGTACTAGCTCCCAAGTATGATTTTTTTTCTAGAGAACTCATATCTTCTTTCATTGCCTTAAGCCATTCATTAGATTGATCACTGCCTATTGCCTCTTCAAAGGTTTTTGGCTCTTTATCAGCTAGTTCTTCATAACTAGCCTGGGCGAAAGCTAATTCAAATTTAAAATCGAACCTTCTAGGTTCTCTCGTTTGTCTCCTCTCTCTATCCCTAATTGAGTTGTAGTTAGCTAAAGGATTTTCTTCCTTATAGTGCTCTTCTATCACTATTTCGTTATTATTCTCTACCTCAGGTTCCTGAACTTAAATCTCTACCTCATTAGGAGCAGTAGGGGCAGGTGTACTGAGCTTTCTTAACTCCACCTTAAACGGGTCTCTCTCTTCACCTGGTTCAGTGTCACTCTCAGGTTCAGTTTTTCCTTTAATACACGGCATCTCATTCTTGTTAAACGTGACATCCTTACTTATGGTGATCTTAACTCCTTTTTGGCTTCTATCCTATAACCTATAACCCTTAACACCCTCGTGGTATCCTAGAAAGACACATTTTCTAGCTCTAGGTTCCATATTTCCCTCACTTTGATGAGAAAGAATTGTACAGCCAAAAGTTCTAAGCATCGAGTAATCGCTCAATTTACCCGACCATCTCTCATGTAGAGTGTCACCATTCAATACAACAGCAGAAGTCAGGTTAATCAAATAACAATCAGTCATAACAGCCTCACCCCAAAATGACTTGGGAACACCAGAACTTAACATCATGCAACGAACTTTATCAAGTATGGTCCTATTCATCCTTTCTGCTACCCTATTTTGCTGAGGAGTATAAGGAACGGTCTTATGTCTAGTTATGCCAATTTCTTTACACATACTATCAAATTCGTTATTGCAGAATTTTAGGCTGTTATCTGTTCTTAAAAATTTGATTTTCTTGCCAGTTTGGTTTTCCACTTGTCTCTTCCAATTGTTAAAACTATTAAAGGTCTCAGATTTATCTTTCAATAGATAGACCCATACTTTCCTAGTGTAGTCATCGATAATAGACAGGAAATACCTATTCCCACTCAATGTGGGATTACTAGCAGGACCCCACAGATCAAAGTGCACATATTCAAGCATACCTTTAGCTCTATTGACACTCATGGAGAAAGAAGTTTTATAATGCTTACCAAGCACACAATGATCACAGAATGACAAATCTGACACACAGTCATTACCAAAAGCACCTTTTTCATTAAGTAGCTTATGTCCCTTGATGCCTACGTGGGCAAGTCTATTATGCCATGTGTGTGTGTGATCAATCTTGGCAGAAGAGATAGAGGAGTTCAAACCTCTAATCACCTCCCCAGTAGTAATATATATATATCATTTTTCTTAATTCTCTTACTGGAAACTAAAGCACTCTTGATCATTTTTAGCATATCATTTCCAATTTTACCAGTAAAGTAATGATTTTCAAGTCTCCCTACTGAAATCAGATTTCTAGACAATTCGGGAATATATCTAACATCCTTTAACGTGTACACAAAACCTGTATCAAATTTTACGTTTATGTCACCAATTTCAACAATAGTATAGGCAAAGTTATCACACAGCACAACATACGCAACATTAGATTCATGCAATTTATAAAACTAATTCTTTTTAGACGTAACATGAAAAGATGCACCAGAGTCAAGTATCCACTCATGTATGCGAGAATTAGCAGTTAGATTTAATTCAGCAGTATATGCAACGGGACTTGTAATTATATAGACCTCACCACCATTTATATCGGAAGTAGATGCTAACACATTTACCTCATCTCTCTCCTTAACCTTTAGATTACCCTTCTCCTTATGAAAATCCTTTATAAAATGCCTCATGTTTCTCCAACCATAGCATTTTCTTGCTTTAGTCCTAGATTTTGATCTAGACCTACCTTTGCTCTTCTTTTTCCATCCATTACCACTTGACTCGCCACTAATTTGATATCAATCATGACTATTTTGCCTAAATTGAGTTCTACCCCGCAACATATGTACCTCACCGTTCCTCTTATCGTGTTTTTCAGCCCTAATTTCCATTTCTTTACTTTTAAAGGAGTCTATGACAATTTCAGGTATCAACGTGTCTCTACCATACTTAATGGCGTTCTTAACTTCCTTATTGGAATCAGGAATAGCATTGAGCAAAATTATAGCCTTATAAGTTTCGGACATAGTCTCATCACAATTAACTATATCTTGCATCAATTTGTTAAACACGTCTAAATTGTCATCGAGATCTTTTAAAGGATCCATTTTAAAACTGAAAAAACGTTCGAGCAAGTTTATTCAATGTAGACTTAAGCAAATATAAGTCTTCCAATATTTTCCAAAGTTCTTTAGTGGTTTTCAGTTTACCACCTTTCTTAAAATGACGTCAGACAAGTGTAAAATGATTGAGGTATAAGCACGCTCATCGGCTTCTTCTCTTTGTTGTTGGGGAAAATCAGTTGAAAATTTGCTTTCAATGGCCATTGAAACTTTTTGTTGGACTAAAATGCCCTTCAATTTTTGTTGCCAAATAGCAAAATCACCCTTTCCATTAAAAATCCCCAAATCAAAGTTGTGAGTTGTCATCTTTACACAATAGTTAAAGATAGCACAAAAAACACAATCAAACCATACAAAGTAGTCTTAGGGTTTCAGATAATATACGCCGTTCAAGATTCTCAGGGTTTCGTAAGACTTGGGGCCTTGGATCAAAGGAATATTTGAAAACAGGTAAGGTCACAGTAATTCTAATGGAATGGATAAGCAGTGAAAATAACAATGCAACAGAAAAAACTATGTCTAATAGATAATTAGTTTCACGATAGTTATGTCACTGAGGCTCAAATACTGATTTAACAAAAAGACAAATACTCAATCAAATAATCAAGAAACGTAACCCTAATTCTAGCACAAGCAATGGCAACCTCCAAACCTAATGATCACCCCACACGATGATCTGCTAGTGCAAAAATATAAAGGTTTAAGCCAATTTATCAGAGCGGATCTATTTGAGTCCGTAATGTGGAGAGATGCGAATTTGCTGCATTAGGGCCACCACTATTCGCCCTAAAGGTTTAGCAAATATAACAGTTCGTTCAGCAACAAATGTAGATTGTAATCGGGGCAAAATCGTCAAAAATTTTCTGCACAACCTAAAACACTAAACCAAACATATTAATACGTTCAGGAAATTAAAATAATTGAAATGGCACGAAAAAACTACGCAAGAGGTCCTCCATGCACCGTCGCCGGACAACCACGTACCATCGCCAGTCGTCGCCGCCGGTCACCTCACCACCAGAGGCGCCTCCACCTGTTGGTTATGGTCTGGCCTCCGTTCGTCCAACGGAGGTCACATTTGGTCAGAATAAGCAGTTGCAGGTTCGGCCCTTTGAAAATTGCAAACTCGCCGCCAGTTATGGTTGATTCCTTGCTGGCGAAGATGACCTTGGCTCTGATACCAGATGTGAGACCAAAATCCAGCAATACCCAAGGTGATATCGGGCTCAGTTTCCACCAAAGTCGACACCACCACTAGTGAGACACACCCAAATCTCTCTTTTCTTCTTCCCACCTACGGTTGCTATTCATACCCACAAAGGATCGGCCAAGATGAGACCAATATAGTCCAAGAGGAAACCACACAGGTTGCTTGAGAGAAAGAGGCCGAGAGTTAGCAGAAAAGAACTCACAGAGAGAAGTAAAGAAGATAAATCTTTTGGAGGCGTGAAGGGAGCCAAAAATTATAGCCCAAAGGTATTACCATATATGGTAAGTTAGGGTAGGTTAACTTAGTGGTCCAAAAGAGGTTTAACACAAAGGTATTGGGCTCCAAATGAATATCGTAGCCATCCAAGTAAATGGGACGGGCCACGAGCAACACTATCAAAATAGGTTGCTTCTAATGGCCTGTAGAAAATTGGATTGGGTTATCTCGATGGTAGTGTCGACATAAGTTCAATCATATGGCCAAGGCCGATTGATAATAAAAAAAACCGAGGTTTTATCATTGCCCTGGAGGTCGTTTGACAACAAATTGTCTAACAGTTACTCAACAACTTCAGTCCATGGGAATAAAATTTGCAAATACAGTTCCTAGTCAAAGAAACACCACAATTTCTCCAAAAGGCTAACGTTTTTATGAAGTAACAACAAATAGATATCCATAAACACAGATACGCTCACAAACACGCATAATCCCTTACGTGAGCGTGTGTGCATCTTTCTATCCAGAAAATTCAGCATAAAATGTACAAAACTGAATAAACAAAAAAATTACTAGATGCCTAAAGGCTAAAGTTTGTTATCAAAACCACATATGCGCTTGCGACAATTCGAGTTTCAAAATTAATTGAAAAATATAAAGTATTTGAATACCTGGGGTTTGGGAAAATCCAAGATATAGAGGAGTAATCATGGTATGAGTTCGATATTAATTTGTCTGTGCTGTCTATTTTGTAGGGCAGCAATTTTTGTTCAAGTAATGAACGGTAGAAAAATGATAAACAGCCAGACTAAAAATTAGGGAACAAAAAAGGGGATTGATGTGGCAACAAGTTGTTGGATTTTTATTATTTTTTTTTAAAATTTTCCAAACTCTCCAATCAGACGTCGACATGTGTGCAGTCTGTTTTTAACCCCATTTTTCAACCTATTTTTGTAGCATTTATCATTTTAAATTAATTTGAAAATTATTTAATAATTAAAGTAAAAAGTGCTAGATGCAACTAGGCACAAAAATAAATAAATATCTAAAAACAAAAAATAAAAAAATGTGAAAAAAAAGGAAGCACGAAAAAGTGCAAGGCGTTTTGCAGCTGCTTTGCTCCTAGGCATCGCTTTTTAGTTTTTAGAGTACAGATAACTAGATGTGAAAATTGCTCTTTAGGGTTAAAGTCGAGAGATAAGTTTCATTGCTAGAGTAGTAATGGATAGATTAAAGTTTTAGCCTTTATTTGAGCCTCATATTTTGAAGGGTTAATTATTTGAGTGAGTAAAGTATACCAAGTATTACTATTTAGCCCTTGTTTGAGCCACATTTTAAGGGAAAGACCGCATTTTTAGATAGTGATTTATGGAAAATGTGAGGTTAAAATTAAATAAAAGTTTTGGGTTTGCATGTAATATTATTTTATCCTAAAATATTTGATTCAAAATGAATTTTTAGAAGAATGGGACTCAAATAAAAACTTAATAAATGAATTTAAAAATATATATTAATGGTTACTAAATTATGCACCATGTTATACATTTATCATTCAAGTGGAAAATTCATTGAGTTCAACAAATGGATTCAACTTAAGCGATGAATGGATAATACGGTGCATAATTCAATGACAATTTAGATACAATTTTAAATTCATTTGTTAAGTAGTAACATTTAGCATAGTAAAATCTAGAGAAAATTACATAAAAATCTACCATTAAAGACTAATTATCATAAATTAGGGGGAATAGTTTAAAATTCAAATATCAAGGGATAATAACATTTTAATAATTATAATTAATAAAAAATTAATTAAACACAATATTCGTTTTCGTTTTCCCCATCTTCTCTCTACCTCTTTACATACCACACCATACCTACCCATCGTTGCCTGCCTAACACCAAAATTGAGTTAACGCCACCACCACCACAACGTAAGCAGCGCCCTAGTGACGGTGCTGTGCAAATATCATGTGTAGTGATAACGAGCGGTGCAGCGGAACAATAAAGTGCTCCTGCTATCAACGGACCTCCACCTACCTGTCCCTTTCTTTTTGACGTTGCTACAAGCAATAGACCCCACCCCCCGTAGAGAAGAAAGATCGCACACAACGATTCATTGTTGCACACGACAGCATACCAACAAGGCACTTCTGCTGTAGCGGCGAGCAGCGATGTTGTTGTGATTACGTACTTCTCTGCTCCAGCAACGTTATCAAATGCACGGGCGTCGTTGAGGCCTAATTTAGTGAGTGTTTTCGCACTAGGAGAGTGTCTGTGGGTGGTTTATGATTCAAGTGATGCGTCCGATTCAAACGCTAGGGAGTGCGATGAGGCAGTGGTGGACGTGGAGTTGAACCTCGCCGGCTATGTGGACATGGTGGCAGAGGAAGATGTCGTAATTCTTGTGCATAAAGCCGCCAAATGAATTCTCCCATGGAAACATGGCTCTATCAGTGATCCAACGGTGATGTAAAAATTTGCAATGATGTTTTCATTGCTTAATATATTGATGTAAGACAATTTTAGGGGCCATTTGAGCCCCATTATTTGTAGATTATAATGAGATGAATAGTATTTTTTTGAAAAATAAATGGTTGAAAAGTTTTTGATTTACGTGTATTATTATTTTATTGAAGATTGTCTGGTTAAAAATAGGAAAAATATTAGCTGCTATTTTTTTGTTTGAAATTTGAATTAAAATGATCTTTGATGGAGAAAGATATCCTTAGATAGATGACGGGTGTCCTGGATGAAGTTTTAGGCAGTGTTCTAAATAATGTAATGCGTGACGATGCGTTGGGGCAAAGCTACGGGCTACGCGAGCTTAGGCGAGGCTTAGGCATAAAAAAGCGTAAAATTTTTTTTTCTTATTTTAATATTGTTTTAGTTTTTAATAAATCAAAAAATTATTTAATAATTAAAAATAAAACTTACTAAACATTTAAAACGAATTTATAGGAACTTTATACATTTTTCAAAGTTTTCAACAAAGAGATAAGTCTCAAATTTAAATACAAAATATTAAATAAATAGCATAGGAACTTAAATCTCATCTAACTCTTTATCGGACTCCAATTCAATATCCTCTTTTTTATCTAATTCATCATTCGTGTCTTCCGATAAAAAATCCTCTTCGCCGGGCTCCCTTATTTCATTCTGAGCATTTCTAGTACCTGTCGAAAGTTGTAAGATATCATTCCATCCCATCACAACCCTCTATAATCCAACCATTAATAATTTTTTAACAACACAAAATTAAAAAAAAAATTAAATTAAAAAAAGGATGATAATGCGCGCCAATGCGCACATAATTGCGCTGAGGCGCGTCTTAGCGGTCAACGATTACCGTTGACCACCAAATAAGGCATCAAGCCACTTGGCTTGACGTTTTGGCCAAACATCACGCATTGGCGGCACCAAGGTGCGCATTGGCAACGCCATTTAGAACATTGCCTCTTCCAAAGTAAAAATTAAAAACTAAAAAACTCATTTTGCAATAACTTCAAAAAATCTAAGGGTCTATTTGATTGTAAAGATAAAAATAAAAATAAAAATAAAAAAAAGCAAATCAATTTCATGTAAATTGGAAAAGAAAAATCCACTAAAACATAGCAATGGAATTTGCACTATATTTCCACTCATTTGTCAAAAACATGTTTTAACCATTTATACCTTGGAATTTGAACTACATTTTCACTTTCGTATCAAACAGCTAAAGTAAAAAACAAGTACCTTGAATGTAACATTTTCCATGAAATTTAAGTCAATTAAATGGACCCTAACTGTAATTTTTGGGCAAATGATATAAAGGTGCATTTGACCCCTTTTATGACAGAATTTGCTCTAAGATCACGAGGGCTTAAAGGCTTCGACAATGAGTTTCTCTAGTTAAAAAATTGGAGAAATTTGTCCAAATCTTACTCTATTTACCTTGAACTCGTTTGTGATATCCTTAGCTTAGTCAAAAGATAAAATTTAAATAAATAAAGTTGTCCTTTTCTAAAATTTGAAACATTTAGGTTAAAAACTTGAACAATCAAAATTTAAAATGAAAAAAAAAAAAAATTATGTATACAAGTAAAGGACGTGTCCGAAAAAAAAATTTTACATTTGGGAGAGCAACTTATTTTCATATTAGAGATGAGTTATGATAATGCAAAGCCATTCGGACTCTTAGAAATTTGTTTCCATATTTAGCTCATTTGATT
Source organism: Olea europaea var. sylvestris (assembly GCF_002742605.1). NCBI lineage: Eukaryota > Viridiplantae > Streptophyta > Magnoliopsida > Lamiales > Oleaceae > Olea > Olea europaea. The sequence goes on along the minus strand of NW_019266538.1, from coordinate 359,627 downwards.
TCCATTCTTTAGCCACAAAAATGAAAAATATGATCGTTATCTATCACATCAAACCACCATATTTGACTTTTTATCTCTTGTGTGGGTCTCGTAACGATTATATTTTTCATTCTAATTCTTACAAAAATAGGCACCAAACGGGATATTAGTTGCTACAAAATATTTGTGGCTTCACGCGAAAGGAAAATAAGGCGACTAAAGAATCAAAGACATTCCCTTGTCCAAGAGCCTTAATCATTAATTCTCAGTCCTTTCTGCTTTAGCGAAGAATATAAAGACGCAGGAATTCAAAGCCATTAATCTTGAATAAGAGTACCCTTTTTTTCTTGCAAATGCTCTTTATGTATTATTTTTAGGGATGGCAATTGGACTCGTCGACTCGAGCCGCTCGTAGCTCGGCTGGAAAAAGCTTGAGCTGGCTCGGCTCGAGGCTCGGAGGTACCGAGCCAAAGCTCGGGCCGAGCCTCATTTTTGAGAGTTGGCTCGAGTCGGGTTGGCCCGTATTTAAAAAAAAAAAAGTTGAAAAATTCTACCTGTTGGCAGCAGATTTGCTGCCAACAGACAGCTATAACAAGCTGCCAACCGGCAGCTAATCTGCTGCCAACCGTTTGACAGCTTATTTTAAGCTGCCAAACAAGCAGCAAGAGGTATAGGGGAAAAAAAAGTTTCCAGAAATCGAGCTCGGCTCAATAAAGCCAGAGTCAAAAGCTCGGGCAAAAAAAAGCCCGCCTTAGAAAAGCCCGAGCCAAAAATTTTGGCTCGCGAGCCGACTTAACTCGGCTCGTTGACATCCTAATTATTCCTCCTCCTTTTACATATTTAAGCCACTTCAACAAAAGTTGCCATATAACATCATATATTATGATGGCTATGTCGACCTTCCGGTGAAAGTAGTCTTAAAATGTTCAAGTCATAACTAATAGAGTTATGCTATACTTACAAGGAGGTTGACAAAATCACATCCACACCAATCATTTCAAAAACAGATTTTTAAATCATTTGAAATCAATGGTTTAGATTTTGTCAACACACATTGTAATCCAACTTTTGTAATCCAACTTTATACAAACAACTTTATTCAAATAACAAATTTTCTGGCATCATAAGAATAAATAATAATATTCTTCGTACATTTTTTTAAAAAAAAAATGCTGGATTCTGGTAATCATATCAGAATTTTAGTTTTGCAAGTTTAAATAAATATTATTGCAACAAGTGCTAAAGAATCAAAATTCAATTAATATAAAAGTAGATAAGGTTACAGATATACATTCCAAAACATGGTAACTTCATAGAAAAATACTTCTTGTACATAACTATTTATATACTATTTATACCTGATGATGATGTATAAAATTTAAGTGTGAAAGTTATTGGATTGATGAGATTTTGATCCAATTAAATTCCATCACATTATCTATTGTTAAATCATTATGTAGATTTTTATGTACATGTAGCACAATTTAACTTCTTATATTATAGTTTGAAGTCATGGAAAAAATTTAGTCTTGGGAGTTACTTTTTAAACCATTAACCTTGTTACTTCTAAGAGTTGAGCTTGGGGTACAAGGTACCCTTACCCACCTAATGTGAGTGTCAGTAGGGGTTCTAAACCCCTACAATGGTAAAACATCAAAACTGTACTTCTAATTTGAGCTTTACATGGATATCTAAAATGATCCTTTGAACCATATTGAGTCTTGGTTCCGCCTTATATTTTAATTATTGCATGTAAAATATTCGTGTTATGGCTCTTCGACTTCCTTAGCGAAGCAAAGCAGTGCTATTGCCAACCACTTTCGTCACCTAGTTAAATGCAAAAGGAGGTTGGGGCTAACTGTCATGTTTGACCTTCGGCGTGAGAGTAAGTACGTGGATGGAGAAGAAAAGATAATATGATAAGTCATCTATTTTTGGGTGAGCTAGAGTGGAGAGCATAATCGTCATTCGATTATTGAGCAAGTCAATATCATATGATAAGTCATCTATTTTTGAACATGTCATGTAATATATCATTATCGACTATTGGTGAAGAGGTCAACCAACCACTCCTTGGTACAATGGATCAACTGCTCACGAGTGGAATTCCATCAGCTAGGTTGCCTGCCATCGCCTACTTGCCCACTATCAACTAGTTCTTCAAAGTGATTTACTTAGCATCAACTAGTTCGCGTGCTAGAGATTTGTTGGGTTTTGTTTTTCGATCTAGGTACTATCTTTAAGGAGCGGTACTATGGTTATTAGTTCTTCATGTTGATCAATCTCATGACCTTTTTAGCATTGACACTCCCATTTATTTGTGTACAGTTGTCCATATGGTTTTCTAGTTACTATTTTACTCTATGAAAATTTTGTCCACGTGTCATTTGATCAGTGTCTTTTATAAGATCAGCCGATTCGCTAAATCAAGGTGTTTGGAGGAGAATTTTGCTCAACGGAGGGGGTGTCGACTAATGTTTTAATTGTACTAAAACCCAATTGAACAAGTCAATTCATCATTATGGACTACTTAACCACCTTTCCATTGCCCTTCATGGTCGATAGACAACAAAGGGATGGTCAACCGACTGGTAGCTAAGAGCAGTCGATCTGCCACCGTTTAATGGTGATCGACACGTTAGAGTTGTAACTCAAATAGGAATCTTGAATCGCGTATTGTTGGTGTTGGAAAGGAGTTTAACTGCATTTAAGAAGGAAACAAAATCCCATCGAAATTGGGTCTGCTAATTGTAATATATTTTCTTGTCTTTTCGGACTCTTCTAGAGTTTGAAATGTGGCCTATAAATATAAGGCTCTTCTGTCAATTTTGTTTAAGCATTATTATTGTGTCTATAATTTATCTCCATATTGTCAGTTTATAATACATCATTCTTCTGCGATTAATTTTCTTTGTTTATTTCTTTACTTTTAATCTTGTTTTCTCGTTGTGATCTTCATTACTTCACATAATCATTAAATCTCATTTTTACAACCCTTTGGGATCAACAAGTGGTATCATAACTTAGTTCTTCTTCTGTGGATTGGTTAAGGTTTTTTCAGAGATGACTACCATGATGTATGACATTCCGCTGCTGGATCGCAATACAAGGTTTTCTTCATGACAAAGAAAAATGAGGGATATTCTGGCGCAGTTGGATTTGGATAATGCGATGCTAGGTTTTGAGAAGATGCTAGTCGATTGGACAACGGAAGAGAAACAACGGAGGGATCGAAAGGCTTTATCACAAATCCATCTTCATTTATCCAACAATATTTTATAGGATGTTTTAAAGGAGAAAATAGTGACTGCCTTGTGGTTGTAACTGGAGCAGTTATGCTTGACTAAAAGTCTCACGAGCAAACTAGCTCTAAAGCAAAAGCTATATTCTCATCGCATGGCGGAAGAAAGGTCATTAGAGGATCATATTGCCGTGTTAAAGGAAATAGTTACAGATCTAGAGACATTGGAGCTTAAGTAAGATGAAGAGGATCTGACATTGATCCTGTTGTGTTTGATGCTGGCTCTTATGCGTCTTTTTGAGACACCATTTTGTATAGTCGGGATACTTTGACTATAGGCGACGTCTATTATGCTTTGCACTCAATGGAGAAGTTGAAGTATTTGGTTGGAACTACAGCGAGGGATGAGAAAGCTCTTGTATCTCATGGTGGTCGACGGAGGGACAGATTGAAGAATAACAGTAATTTGTTTTGCTTCTACTGTGGACGTAAGGGGCATATTCGGAAGGATTGTGATAATTGCAGGCTAAAGATGATTTAGCTGCAAATCGTGGAGCGCGACCTTTGACTTCAGACGAAATAAATGTAACTGAGGATTTTTTAGATGGCGGAGATGTGATGTTGACCGTGATATTTGACGTGGAATCTAGGCCTGATGAGGAGTGAATTTTTGTTTCAACATGTTCGCATCAGATGTATTCCAATCGAAATTTCTTTCAGATATATGAGGCTGTTCAACAAGGTAGAATTGTATAGGAAACAACCAATCTTGTCGTATTACTGGGATCGATCAAGTTAAATTTAGGCTGGAGGATGGGATGGTCAGAATAATTGATCAAGTCAGATGAACACCGTGATTGATGAGTGGGTAGGTGGGCTAGGTGCTCCTGTCGCCCAGTGGGTTCGACTACGTTTCAGACCTGAAAAGGAATCTCATCTTGCTTAGTACTCTGGATGCAAAAGGTATAAATTCCCCGGTGGAGGTGAAGTCTTGAAAGTCCAAAAGGGTGTTCGTGTTGTACTAGAGAGACGAAGAATGTCTCAGTTGTATATCTTGCAGGGGAGCGCAGAATCAATTAAAAAACATATGGACAAGTTTAGTACCATGATAGATATTTAGTTTGGTACAGTATCTCTAGTGACGGGCTATGGATCGGTTCAGAGCATTGCTCGAGGGATTGTTGGTGATTTCACTTTGCCACCAATTTTAGCAGTTGCACTGTGTTTAGTTGCTAAGATTGGATCCATTGAGCGTAGGTACCGTGGTGTCAGTGATATCTGTAATGCTTTTGGGGACGTTAAAGGCGACAATTGGGGCCTTCTGTTCAAGCATTTTGTATGTTTCTGCTACAGGGTGTGCTTCAATCCTGTTTGGTAAACATTAATTTCTTGGTGAAATTTTGGAAACCCGAGAGTAGGATTTAGGTGTCCTTTGTGGACGCCGTACAGAGGTCGATGGTTTATATAGAGAGTTTTGGTTATTGCGTTAAGGAGATTTGTCATTTCATTTCAATGCAAACGGGTTTATTTCTCAGGTGGAGAAATTTTGTGAAGCTCCGTTCGTTGTATCGAAATTTGATTCAATGTGGAGATTGTTAGAGTTATGACTCAAATAAGAGTCTTGAATCGCATGTTATTGGTGTTGAAAAGGAATCTAACTGCATTCAACAATTGTCGAAATTAGGTCTCTTAATTGTAATATATTTTCTTATCTTTTAGGACTCTTCTAGGGTTTGAAACATGGCCTACAAATACAAGGCTCTTCTGTCAGTTTTGTTTAAGCATTATTATTATGTCTGTAATTTCTCTTCATATTGTCAGTTTATAATACATTGTTCCTCTACGATTAATTCTCTATATTTATTTCTTTACTTTTAATCTTGTTTCTCGTTGTGATTTTCATTACTTCACATTATCATTAAATCTCATTATTTACAACCCTTTGGGATTAACACGACGGACTGCAAATAAGGAGTCGGCCACGGGTTGAGTGTTGTTGATCGATAACTTGAGGATGACTGATTTACTTTATTAGTTTAAGCATAATCATTATCCTTTTGGTTGGGGGTTGAATCAAGATTTTCGACTTCCTAACGAATTTTCAAGTTTGATCACTTCGGCATAGGGTGGCTTTGCATCTAATTCATTCACATGCTTCGTTGAATCGTTGTTCACGAGTTCCTATCAATTCTTCCAAGTTTCTTTAGTACAAATGTTGCCTACCACTCTTCATGAGTCGATTGCACAGTGCTTAGTGTTCCTCGTTCACAAGTAATTTCAATTTTAATTCTATACTATTGTACTTATTATTATAATAATTTTTTAGTCCTAACAAGACTATGATATTTACAAAATATTAATTTTCACAGCGATCAAACTAAAGTAGAAGTTCAGTAAAAATTCCTACCGCTTTAATGAATGGTTCATGAAAGAAAAATAGAATATTCTCATAATTATATTAAAATATAGGCTGGCCATATCGCAAGCGTGGGGCGGAAGAGAATCAATTTTATTACATGTGGATGTCCTAAATAGGTCGACCCCTCTTTAGTACTCTAATCTCTTCTAATAAGAATACTTCAAATTAAATACCGCTGAAGGAATTTTGCTAACTTTCAAGATCCTTTTCGATGGATACAATTTTAATAGCAATATTCCTCAAGAATTTCTTCTAACTTTCTTAGATTTTGAAAGTGTTGAGGTTGTCTCACATTAATTGTGGATGGAGTTAGCATTCAGTTTATAAGTGTGAGGGAAAGTCTCACTACTTAAACTAACTTTTAGAAGGAGAAAGATCCAATGCCGCCCAACACTAGTATCAGAACCCGGTTTATCAACAAGTCTTCACCCAACAATTGTTTCATGTCCAACAATATACAGAGATACGGGTTTATATGAGGGAGAGACGGGTTTGGTCTCCCGCAAGCCCCAATGTGTGGAGGGAGACGTGATTGGTCTTTCGCAAAACCCGATGTGTGAGGGGGAGCTTGTTGAGGTTGTCCCACACCGGTTGTGGATGATGTTAGCATTCAGTTTATAAGTGTGAAAGAAAGTCTCGCCTCTTGAGCTAGCTTCGGGGATGAGAGAGATCCAATATCACCCAACAGAAAGTCCCTCTTGCATTGGCGTAAAGGCTGTGAAAAAGTAGCATAACAAGCCATGGAAGAAGAAATTTGGCAAGGAAAAGCAGTGGACATCAGCTTGAAAGATCTGTCAAAGAAACTAGAAGAATTTGCAAAGGTTAGAGACTGGAAAAAATACCATAGCTCGAGAGATTTACTCCTTTCTATGTTAATGATTTCATTGTTTCATTTCGTAGTGTCATGGGCGGACTCAAGGGGGGCCTGTGGGTCATGTGACCCCGAACTTTTGACTTTTTTCATTTATTTATTTATTAAGATAAGTCTTGTTTGATATCGATTGAAATCTAAATTTTAATATAAATTAAAGTCAACAATTAATTTTAATGACATATTTCATAGAATCCTTAACTTTTTAACTTTTATCAAATTATACTAAAAATATGATTTTAACCTCCATCAAATAGGGGCAAAATTATAATAAACTTGAACTTTTTTCTCCGTTCTCTTACTTTATCTTACACTCTCCCTCACACCTTTTATCAAAACTTTAGCCTGTCTAATTTTTTAACATTTATCTATAATTTTTCTACAAAGTATCACATTTACTACAAATTTTCAATTAATTAGAACATAAATTTGCATTTTCTCATATCCTATTTGTGTACATAGAATTTGTCTGAACTGATTATATCTAATTTAACTTATATTTAATGAATTGCATTTATTTGATTGAATACTGGTTATATGTTTTTTTCCTTCGATCACTTGAATTGAGTGTTTGTATTTAATACACTATAATTTTTTTAATATAAATAAGCATTTTCTTGTAATAAGCAAAATATTAATAAAATGGCTGTTTGAAATCAAATGGATGAAAATGATAAGTAAAATATTAATGAAGAAATGTTTTTTAAATATAAATTTGCATTTTTTCATGTCGAGTATAAATCATTCGAAAATTAAGAATAAAGTATTCGATTTGTACAAAATTTGATTGTACCCCCTAACTAAAAATTTCTGTGTTCGCCCTTGCGTAGTACCCTTTTTTTTTTTTTTTTTTAATGCTAAATGTGCAAGAAAACGACTCTAATTGTTATATTGTGTCGCTTTGTAAAGGTCTAATTGGAAGGTTTTTAACTATGTAGGCCTTGGCTGCTTACAAAGCTAGTTTTAAAGACGAGTTACCAAATGTCATTAGTTGTAATACTTTGTATTAGTGCTGACATCCTTATAAGATGGTTAAGTTTGCCTCTAGGTAAAATCTTCTATAAATCTCTTCAAAGTTTTGTCAAATATAAAGGTTGGGCTCATCCATTGTTAGTTAGTTTTAAACTTTGATCCATTTGACACTTTTAGATGTCTTTCGCATCTATTACATTCTTGAGTGAAAGCGTTGACTACATTTACAGACATTCAGTTATGTGACCATCTGGAGTGTAACATATTGTTACCACAATTAAAAATGTACATATTATAAAACATCTCTAACTCTTATATTGAAACATAAATATTATGAGAAAAGTTAATAAATTATGATGTTATAATGTCAATTGTATTTGAAAACATACATGTCAAAAAAGAAGTTATATGTATGAGACAACAATTTAGATTATTTTCTTGAGAAATTAGAATATTTTGTTCAATTTCAATGGCTATAAAAAATTATTATTATTATTATAAGCAAAACTACAAACCATCACCAGCTCTAATTTTGTGTGCACATTCTAATCTCAGGTTCTTATCATTTCGTAATCAATTGTTTCATTGAATTTCATTGTTTCGTCATTTCATATTTTTGCATGCATTTTCCATTTCAATTTTCGATTTAATTCAGAGTAATATCCACATTCAATTATAACGTTGGGTCATGATTTTTCAATAATTTTTTGTGCAGAAATTTGTGTAATTAATGGAGGAAAATGTTTTTACACCTTGTCTGGAAGGAATTAAGCACGTGAAGTCTGACCAAGAGGATGTCCACCAAGCCTTTATTGGATGTTTGCAAACTCATGTTGCCAGTTTTAGGTTTGTTTTAATTTAAATTTCTACTTGAATCGAATTTCACTTTCATACACAGAGGTGAATTTGATTTTCCGAAATTGTGATGCTAGATAATTTTGGAACTGCTATGGCGATGGTGAAATCTGATATCATTGGTAATATAACAGTAAGATAGATGATTATTTAGCACGATAATCCTGTGTATTCGAGCAGGACGGGATGTATGGCTAGATATATTATGAACTTGCAGCGACTGAAATCTAAGTACTCTTCTAATCCATCAAGATTCAACTACTTGTACAGCATGGTACTTGCTGAAGTCGAAACAAAAACTGCTTTATTATCATTTAGCTGTACCAATGGACTTCTTTGGTTAACTAGGTACTACTTATAATCGACATGTCTAAGCTTTTTTAAAAGCTACTCTTTTGCATAATCCATAGAGTGATTAAGTCGATTTCCCTGTTCCATAATCTAGCTGAGCATCAAGATTGGTCAATGTCTCATGCTTGTAATGATTCATCAGCAAGACCTTGAAAAAATGGCATGGTTGGCTTGCAAGTTCAACTTTCATGGTATTTATAATGATGCATATTTGATTACATCTGAATCAGTTTATTGAATAGTACTAAAGCATCTATTTTGACATTTTTCTGGCAAAACAAAGTCCTTAAAAAGCTTGTGCTGGACCGGAAAAAGTTCATGCAGGTTTTAGGAACCCAAGGTGACATTTGTAGTGATATGGAAAATTTTTGCAAGAATTTCTCACTAGTTCTAGCAGAGATCCACAAGTTTCTGGTAATAATTTTCAAGCTTATAAGCTGATCAAATATCATTTTTAACTATACATTCTTAGGATCCACAACAAACATCATTTGTAATCATACATTCTTAGGACACACAGCAGTTATCTAATGTGTAACCACACATTCCTCAGACCTACTACTTATAAGCACTTAAAAGCTTAGCCGAGCAGCACTTGGTATTAGGAGTCATAGAAATTGGGCCAAAAACCCGCCTCCTATCATAAAATCTGTTGTATGGTAGGAATTTTAGGGCGGCCTGATAAATGTAATATGTAAAATTAAATATACCATTGAAAACCTGCAGCTGGAAGGATAACTCTTTAACGTGATTTCGCTCTGAAGAAGGGATAAATTTCAGTATGACTACGCTCTCTATAGTCCAACAGTTGCTACTACATCTTCAACTTCTCTATTGATTGGTACATGTTTTTTTGGGTGCTTAGAGGTGGAGGGCTCGAGACTATGAAAGCTTCTTGACAGAAATGAACAATTTCTATCTGTAAACAGCTCATTCAACTGTTCAGATCCACAATGAGCTGTGAGTCAAGAGGTTTGTTCTAAATTTGAGGCTAAACATACAAAATTATAGAGCAGGGTGCTAGAATTTCAAACTGCCTATCCCAAACCAACAATGAAATAAAGGTTCTTTATAGTTTCTCTTTAATTTGTTTTAATGAATATTGGGACAAGCATTTCTTTCCTCTACTTTGCATCATTTTGCACAAGAATTCTAGTTAGGTTGTTGAACAATGACCATTGCTTTAATTCGCCAATATGCAAGGCAAAACATTCATTAACAATGATGAGGATATTGCAAAGCTTATACAATATGGCAACTTAATTGCCTTCATTATGTTATATTGTGCAATCTCAATACAAAATGGTGTAAAAAAGACAAACAGGAGAGAGTAGTGTGCGACCAAAATTGTTTGACCGAAACTATACAACAACAATGAAGGTTACCTTATGAGATTACGAAAACCCGTAGCTCTCCCCGGTCTCCCCGAGTGATACGCATGGCTGAGTCGAGGTATTTAACTTCAAATTCACCAGTTCCTGGATTGGATGGTGGCCTTAATCCATCTGGTAAACGAGGTATATCCAACTGTGGAAGTTGTGATAAGTTTCCTGTCGTCTTCACAGTTGTTTTCCCATATGTTATCTTGATTTTGCAATTTTCTGTTCAAAAGTTTGAGGAACTATCATCAAGAGAATTTGTAATCTATCTGTGACGAAAAGTAAGGGAAGGCTAAAAGAGGACTTTGAACTGAAAAATGGAACATAGAAGTTACTAACCAATAATTTCAAATTTGTGGGCTAAAGTGGCAGTTACTTCAACAGGTGGAAAAGGCCATGGAGCACCTAATTCAAGCTCTACTATGTTGTCAAAATCTTTGCTCAAGATGTCAATCCTTTGGAACACCTGATCAGAAACAAATGCTTATATCAGATTATAAGAAAATACTGCATTTCAGCACGTTTGGCTAAGCTTAAAAGTTACTTTTATTTTGATGTGACTTTATGTTTCCAACATGTTTAGATAATTTGCCTTTTTTCCCCCTCATTTATAAGTGAAATAAGTATCTTGTCTTGAAGAAGTTCTCAAATGGAATGATCTAGAAACATGAATACAATGCCAAAAATATGCACTATTCCCATCAAGGTGCCTAAGAGACTCCCAAAATGTTGAATTCAATTCTAGATACTAAAAATGGTATTTTGGAAGCAAATTAATTCACTAGTAGTCAAATACAATAACCAGAAGACACCAACAAATCATATTACATAGTACTCTAGCGTACCCGGCCAAGAGTTATGGGAAGAAGTCTTCCAGTGGGTGGCCCGGGACGACTCCCTCCAAGTGTCCGAGAAGAAAATGCACTGCTGTAAATCAATTTCCATCTGCCTTGCAGTTTATCAAGATCAGTCAAAAGATCTACTGGACCTCCAGTAGATTCAAGCTCCTTTGCAAAATCGTCAGCTTTGCGTAGATCATCTTCATTTGCAGCAAGACCTCTATTTAACCCAGAAACTACACTCTGAAATTAACAATCCCCCATGAATCAGCAGGCATTATTGAGACTATAAGTTTTATGTAATTTTTGAGCTTTCCTTATTTTTTGCGCAAATATATATCATGTAAACTACAGCTATACAAGTTTTTTTCTAGCTTTTAACAACCTTTTCCCAGTCCCAAGAGACACAGATTAGGCAACAATGACCAAGACAGCAAATGAGGACCATCGACGAAGCTCAAAAACACCTTTCTTCCTTCATAAAATGTCATCAAATCTCAAGTACAAATGGACAGTAACATAAAATTTCATTACTCAGCTAACCCCACATCTCAATTCATATTCTATTAACTCACACTGAATAGGTACTTAAAAGACATTCATACCTATTTTTGTTAACACACCAATGTAGCTGGGTAGCAATTGGAAATTGGACATCCTAAATATTGCTTCATGACTGTCAAATATTGGCCTTATTCACCATGGTTGGAAAAGTTACAACTGGGGTCCTACTTCTGAAATGGAAGTGATATGACCTAGTGATGTGTTTGGTAAAGTAGATTAAGAAAAGCCACAACCATCTTGTCCTTTAACGATACAATCTATTTGTACCTAGTAACGAACCAAACATGCCATACAAGTTTAGCCATGTTGTTGATCTCGCTTGCTCATCCTGCATCTGTAAATTTGTCAAATTTGATGTACCAGACTATAATGCTAAATTTTAACATAAAGAATCATTGCTTACTCGGTGAAACAAGTGTTTGTTTGCTTGATCATAGAAACAATACTACAGTGTAGCACTATAGCGGGTTTTCTAATCCTTCGACAAAACTTTGTCAGTCTATACAGTTTACATGTATCCTCTGTTGCCACTCTGTTTGTTCATTATTACATCTACCTGAGGGTCCACAACCAAAACCAATTTATGTTAATTTAGATGTGCCAAGTTAGCTACAAAATTTCCGTCACATACCATAAACAACCTAATCCAAGAAGAAACAAACAGTTTTTAAGAATAACTATAGAAATTAACATATAATCTAACAAGCATTTGCACCAAGCAAGAATGATCTCACAGAAGGAATTCTTCATCATGCCCGCAAAAGTGAGAAACCAAGTCAAAATAAAAACACAATCAACAAAATTAAGACTGGGATTTTGATTTATACCAATAATTTGAACTTCAAGGACCGAATAAGCTCTTCATTTGATTGTTGAGTTTCAGGAGGTTCAATGAATTCGACTTCACTATAAGATGACCTACAAATACCCCTCTTCTTGAAACTGCAGTTTCCTCTTCTGCTGTGATATAATGAAGATGAAATAATTGAACTCGAAATTGAACCATAACTTATTGGTGAAACTGAGGATAATGATGGTATAGAATACTGACGGTGAAAGGGCGAAAAGATAAAATTAAGTACGGAGGAGGCCATCACTGATTGCAAAATCTGTGCAAGTTCTGCTTGGGTGGTGAGGGACTTTGTTTTGCTACTAAAAGACAAGGATGACAACTCAGTTGACAGAACACACACATGGGATTGGCATTTTTTTTAAATGAAGTGTTACGTGTACACACACTATTACACCCTTTCATGTTAAGAGGGTCACATATAATAAAATATTCGTGGACCTCTTTTCATGTGAAAAAGATGTAATCCATTGTGTACATATGACATTTTCCATTTTTAATTCACATGGAACTCACGCGCAATGTGGTCAACCTAGGCGTTGAAAAATTCGAGTACTCGTTGTAGAATTCACTAGAATTTCATGGACCCAACTGAATTTGATGGTCAAGAAATGGTGCTTATGTGGATCCCAAATATCCAGAGGATACTCTTCATATTCCATTTTGGGAAATTTACCCCAAATTTTTAGTAAATTACAATCCAACTCTCCCAGACTGTAAAACAGCCATGTATACTGGTCCAGCCTGCTAGAATGTGATGTTAATCAGGCTAGCCGGACCATAGAGGGTCATGGCCATGGAAAAACCCAGGTTTAGTGCTAGTGGTGCCAATCTTGTTCTTCCAGGCATAAACAAAAGAATCGGATCAAAGTCCAATTTATTGATTGGCACTGACCTTGTATCCAATTTTACAATTGAACAGAATTGTCCTTTTCAATTCCATTTTGTTTAAGCTTTAAGTTTTCGAATCAAGAATTGAATAATTTGGCCGATTCTCATTATTGAGGTAGGTACATTAGAACATCTTCAAGAGTTTCTTTAACATGAGATACTTTCTATTTTAAAAAGTTAACATTTAAAATTATGATTCAAGAGACTCTTTAAATAAATATTTTTAATTTATAGAGTGGATTTGACTCACACTCTCTATAATCAAATGCATTCAAAGCATTTCAATTTATAATGTAGTAAAATATTAAAAATAATTTAGAGAAAAGTTAGTTAAAATAAAATATAGAGAAAAATAATAAATATACTTTGAAAGTAGTAAAATTAAGTGTTAAATATAAGAGTTTCTTAGAATACCTCAAAATTTTAACTCTCTAAATTTATAAATATTCTTCAAATTATAAAATAAACTCTTTAAAAATAAAGTGTTTTTCGAAGATGCTCTTATATGATAGATTAGACTTGAATGTTCATGACTTGGAAGGGATTCATTCATGTATGAACCAACACATCTCATTAAATTAAAATAAAAAATTACTAACAAATTTTTAGTTTCTTCATAGATATTGATAGGTTAATTATATTCTTACCACAATTTTTAATTCTTACATCACATTTTAATTGCAATTAAAGTTTTTAATTCTTGCTCATTTTATGTAACGACCCAAATTTTTAAGATTTAATCGTACTAAAAGTTTCATTTAAACTTTAAGAAAAACATGGCATGCAATAAATATAAAATTATATAACGGTAGTTCATGCATTGTTACATAGAATAATTTCATATTCTTTAATTATAAAAAAAACAAATGTTTTCCTACACCATATCTTATTCATTTCGTAATTAAATAAATACATCAAATACAACAACATAAAATTTCGGTTTAGGCAATATTAAATAAAACATATGGAAAAATATAACTAAATAAAACATGTTCCAAACCCTAAATAACACAATCCACATAATAATATAACTAAAGTAAATGCTGAAAATAAAATCTATAGTCATGTTACACCAAATTTAATTTATAAATTCTAAATATTTTTGACACCATGACTGCACCTTATTGTCCACCAACCAACAATTCTGTTCTAACCTGTGAGGAGTAGGCGAAAAGAGTGAGTGCATGGAAATACTTGGTAGAATACGAATAATGGCGTAATCCCGAATAAATATCATATCTTTGATATCGGATGGTCATAACATACATAACATATCATGTTTTTAACTTTCATTAGCATAATACTTTAACAACATGAAAAAAATAATTTAAACGGCTTAAAAATCAACGACCCATCGTTATCCGCCCTAGTCAGATCAAATAAAATTTTGAAAGAAAACCAAGAGTTTCTACACTTCAAATTTCCTTTTCAACAAAAGACATGAAACTGCTACTGCATATCAACTATTTACTCTCCCTAATCGTGAGATGTCTTTTTCCATGTTGTGAGATATTTGCCTTTATGGGATGAATATATGCCCCGTTTGGCTCCATTAATTTTTATTCCATTACATTTCATTTTTTTCTCTCCTATTTTCAATTACGCAATTTTCTATAAAATAATAGTACACGTAAATTGAAAACTTTTTTCTTCTTTTTCAACAACTTATTTAAAAAAAAAACACACACAATTTCTCCCATTTTCATTCCACAAAATGGGGGCCAAACGGGGGTATACACTTAAATTTCTAGTGTACTTGTCCCACAAGCAAAAATGATTGGATAAGAATGAATTTGAAAATTTTATCACAATTCGCTGACAATACAATTTATCTTAGCAAAACAAAAACAAAATTTAAAATAGGATCTTTAAATTAACTTAATTAATTACTATTTAAACAACATATTTCAACCTCAACAACTTAGGTTTAACTTATCCAAAATAACTATTTCTCAAGTCCATGTTCTATCACTTAATACGAACTATCCATCGAGCCCAATATTGATATAATAAAACTCGCTCTATCAAAATCTAATTATTTAACCCAAAACTATTAGAATTTAAAATGTATTTCGCTTTAGCCCTTCAACCTTCAAAAATATAAAATACAGAAATTTGAAAAATAAATTCTATTCTATAAAATTTTGGGGGCTTCACAGTTTAACACTTATATCTTTAACAGTTTTTCATATTATTTTTATCCGCAAGCATTTAAATAGTTAATACATTTTGCATTTAATAACGATTTTATACAAAAAATTCATTGAAATGACGTAAAGCAACTTTTTTTAATTATATTCTTAATAAATAAATAAAGTGTAAAAAATATTTTTCTCTTGTTTCAAACCAAAATATTTTGATATAAATCTTCATCAAAGACGAGACGTACTAATTAATGGAAGGTTGAATATTAGAATTTAGCGAAAAAAAGGTTAAGAAAATAATTGTTACAATGAGTAAATATTGAAGAGCTTAACTTCAGTTAAAATATTGTATATCAAATCAAAATTGTAGTAACAATATAATCAACCATATTGATATTATTATAAATGAAATCGATTAAAAGGCCTTGGTCACGATATTGGCTGCACAAGTGTTAGCATCAGAACGTACACCACAATGCGTCTACAATGTTGCAATTTGACGATGAAACTTACCAATCAAATCAATTTCTTGAAATGATTGTAATTGTAAAGTAGAACTTTTGCCTTGCGAATTTCCTCTACCAAGTAGATCTCTCCTCTTATGGGTCGAGGGCTGCTTTGCTCGAGCGTCCTCGCAGACTGCAATCTGAAAATGAAAACTAGCAGATGCGAGTTTCAAGTTTCAACGGCAACATATAGATTAGTAAGGGTGCGATTGAAAATCTGTTGATAGCAAAGTCCTAATAATATTTTATGTCGACACTTATATTAAAAATGGATATAAAGAAAATCAACTCCAAGAGGAGAAAAATAATTTATATTCTCTATACTTTTATATCCTCTTATTTGTGGAGTGACAAATCATTAAAATATCAAACAAATCTATAATTTATAGTCATATTATTAGGAAATAATCATTAAAAAAATTATAGAAATGTTTAAATATTTTTAAAATACAATAAACAAAGAAACAAAAAGAAAAGGAAAGGAAAGACTTACGTTGAATTTCTTTAACCTTGTGTATGTGCAATTAAATTACTAATATTTGCTTGACAACTTAACTCCATGATAATACAATTTATTTGATAGTCAATAGCACTAAATTATTGGTTCTTTTCGCTTAACTGTCAATTTATACCAATAATTAATATACTTAAATTATATAAGTTAGACTTTGGTTGTATCTAAATTAGTTTATAATTAAAAATAAATAAACAATGTGATTGTGAGAGAGATGAGACTTGTAATTACTAATTAATGAGCCCTCAATGTGGTTGAAAAAATAGTTGTGTGCCTAACTCTCATTTTGCGTGTATTGTGAATAAACAAATAAACTTTGAAAGTAAAATAAATTATTAGTCAAACTCAAAATAATTAATGTTTTTACGCCCAAATATATATATATATATTGTTAAAAAATCTCATCTGAAAATTTAAGTTAGAAATGAAGTATATTTATTTATCTATTTATTGTCTCCGATACACCGCCTCATGTCATGCTAGATATACGCACCAAGGGCACCCTATCAAGACACGTGACAAATTTTCATAAATAAATCATAGTAAATAATTTAAATTTAGATTTTTTTATAAACTCTTATTCATTGAGTTACTATTCATTAAAATACCAAACAAAATTAAAATAATATACAATCATAACATTAGAAAATAAAAAATAAAGAATTGTTCACATATATTGTAACGTCCAATATACAAACAAACAAAATGAAAAGGAAAGAATTGCATTGTTTTACTTCAACCTTGTGCATGTCCAATTAAATTACTAATATTTACTCGACAACTTAACTTCATGATAATACAATTTATTTGATAGTCAATAGTACTAAATTATTGGTTGTTTGATGATTTTGCTCTTAAGTTAACTGTCGAAAAAATTAACATACTTAATTATAATTAGCTGCTATAATATTGACTTTGGTTGTATCTAAATCAATTTATTATTAAAATCCAGCCGAAAAATTAATCGTGTGCCCAACGCATTTTTCGCTAAGCTTGTGTACTTGTGAATAAACAAATAAATTTTGAATTAAATAATTGTATTAATCAAACTTGAAATAAGTAAGTTATTTATTTTACGAGTATAATAAAAATTACTTTTAAAATAAGTAATTTTTTTCTTTCAAAATAAGAAAAAAAATTAATTCTTAAACTATTTCACCTAAAATTTTAAGTTGCTAAAAATGATACAAACTTATTTATCTATTTATTATCTTTGATACACCTTATCACATGCATACCATATACTCATCGAGAACACCCTACCATGCCATAGGGACAAATTTTCATTAATGACTCTGACTGATGCTTAAAATTCAATTTCTTACCTAACTCATAGACTAATGCTTAACTAACTCATATATAAAGGAAACATTTATTTATATAATTTGTTGTCTTCAAAGTGTAACAAATCCAAAATGAGTAATTGGCACAAAACGTCTTTACCTTTTTTCAATGTTCAAGATGAGCTTATTTGATACGCTAAACAATATCACAAAGGTATAAATGTAGTACTAGTTCAACTGTGGAAGAAAAATGCATTAACACAAAGTTTGGGCGATGGTGTTACCGCGTTCGTGGGCTTCCATTGCATTCATTAATAACCCTATTTGGGTCTTTATCCTGAATTGTCCAGTTGGATTTCATTCTTTAGACTATTCGATATGGGCTGCACTTTTATCGTGTCAACACTTTCAATGTTCTTCTTTAAACAAGATGAGCTTATTTGATTCGCTAAACAATATCACAAAGGTATAAATGTAATACAAGTTCAACTGCGAAAGAAATTAAAATGCATTAACACAAAGTCAGATTTACCAATATCATCTCTTGTTATATTGTGTCGCTTTGTAAAGGTCTAATTGGAAGGTTTTTAACTATGTAGGCCTTGGCTGCTTACAAAGCTAGTTTTAAAGACGAGTTACCAAATGTCATTAGTTGTAATACTTTGTATTAGTGCTGACATCCTTATAAGATGGTTAAGTTTGCCTCTAGGTAAAATCTTCTATAAATCTCTTCAAAGTTTTGTCAAATATAAAGGTTGGGCTCATCCATTGTTAGTTAGTTTTAAACTTTGATCCATTTGACACTTTTAGATGTCTTTCGCATCTATTACATTCTTGAGTGAAAGCGTTGACTACATTTACAGACATTCAGTTATGTGACCATCTGGAGTGTAACATATTGTTACCACAATTAAAAATGTACATATTATAAAACATCTCTAACTCTTATATTGAAACATAAATATTATGAGAAAAGTTAATAAATTATGATGTTATAATGTCAATTGTATTTGAAAACATACATGTCAAAAAAGAAGTTATATGTATGAGACAACAATTTAGATTATTTTCTTGAGAAATTAGAATATTTTGTTCAATTTCAATGGCTATAAAAAATTATTGTTATAAGCAAAACTACAAACCATCATGCAGCTCTAATTTTGTGTGCACATTCTAATCTCAGGTTCTTATCATTTCGTAATCAATTGTTTCATTGAATTTCATTGTTTCGTCATTTCATATTTTTGCATGCATTTTCCATTTCAATTTTCGATTTAATTCAGAGTAATATCCACATTCAATTATAACGTTGGGTCATGATTTTTCAATAATTTTTTGTGCAGAAATTTGTGTAATTAATGGAGGAAAATGTTTTTACACCTTGTCTGGAAGGAATTAAGCACGTGAAGTCTGACCAAGAGGATGTCCACCAAGCCTTTATTGGATGTTTGCAAACTCATGTTGCCAGTTTTAGGTTTGTTTTAATTTAAATTTCTACTTGAATCGAATTTCACTTTCATACACAGAGGTGAATTTGATTTTCCGAAATTGTGATGCTAGATAATTTTGGAACTGCTATGGCGATGGTGAAATCTGATATCATTGGTAATATAACAGTAAGATAGATGATTATTTAGCACGATAATCCTGTGTATTCGAGCAGGACGGGATGTATGGCTAGATATATTATGAACTTGCAGCGACTGAAATCTAAGTACTCTTCTAATCCATCAAGATTCAACTACTTGTACAGCATGGTACTTGCTGAAGTCGAAACAAAAACTGCTTTATTATCATTTAGCTGTACCAATGGACTTCTTTGGTTAACTAGGTACTACTTATAATCGACATGTCTAAGCTTTTTTAAAAGCTACTCTTTTGCATAATCCATAGAGTGATTAAGTCGATTTCCCTGTTCCATAATCTAGCTGAGCATCAAGATTGGTCAATGTCTCATGCTTGTAATGATTCATCAGCAAGACCTTGAAAAAATGGCATGGTTGGCTTGCAAGTTCAACTTTCATGGTATTTATAATGATGCATATTTGATTACATCTGAATCAGTTTATTGAATAGTACTAAAGCATCTATTTTGACATTTTTCTGGCAAAACTAAGGTCCTTAAAAAGCTTGTGCTGGACCGGAAAAAGTTCATGCAGGTTTTAGGAACCCAAGGTGACATTTGTAGTGATATGGAAAATTTTTGCAAGAATTTCTCACTAGTTCTAGCAGAGATCCACAAGTTTCTGGTAATAATTTTCAAGCTTATAAGCTGATCAAATATCATTTTTAACTATACATTCTTAGGATCCACAACAAACATCATTTATAATCATACATTCTTAGGACACACAGCAGTTATCTAATGTGTAACCACACATTCCTCAGACCTACTACTTATAAGCACTTAAAAGCTTAGCCGAGCAGCACTTGGTATTAGGAGTCATAGAAATTGGGACAAAAACCCGCCTCCTATCATAAAATCTGTTGTATGGTAGGAATTTTAGGGCGGCCTGATAAATGTAATATGTAAAATTAAATATACCATTGAAAACCTGCAGCTGGAAGGATAACTCTTTAACGTGATTTCGCTCTGAAGAAGGGATAAATTTCAGTATGACTACACTCTCTATAGTCCAACAGTTGCTACTACATCTTCAACTTCTCTATTGATTGGTACATGTTTTTTTGGGTGCTTAGAGGTGGAGGGCTCGAGACTATGAAAGCTTCTTGACAGAAATGAACAATTTCTATCTGTAAAAAAGCTTTCATAGTCTACCTTCTTTACCAGTATATGTGAAGTCATTCTACCTTCTTTACCCCTGAATTCTGCTGAAATTACTGCCAAGAATGAACAATCAAAAAGGGCTATTCAGTCTTTCTACAATGCTTCTGGATCACAGTATCCCATACCAGACGAGGTAAACATAACACGTGTCTGATACGCGTAACTGTTAGGGTTGCAGAAAGTGAAGTTTTTTATATAGTTTCAGTGTATGTATGCAGGCTGCAGAACTTGTAAAGAAGAGGGGATTTTTGGAAGGTAAATTCTTGGTTAGAGCGCTGTTAAAAATTCTTTCCACGAGGCTTGGGACTTTTTTGATCTGTGGAACTCTTTGTTTTGGTAACAAATGGCCATATATGAACAAATTCTCGTGTATTTCTCTACACAAGAGGGAAACTGTTATTCAGTACTGGCTCAAGAATTGGATTCTTACTCCTATCAGGCTAGCTTTTGCGTTCATCAAAATCTTATGCCTCTTTGTCTTCTTCACTCAGGTAATGTTTTCTGAAACCTCAACTCATACTTTTTTGCATTTTTACGCCTAATACTTAAACCTTGTTTGATTTTGATTTTTAAGAAGTGATTTTGATTTATTTATTTATTATTATTATTATTTTTTTTTGGGAGAGTGCATCCTTAAAAATAAGGAATAATTATGAATCATGTGTAAAATTATTTTATTAGGAGAATTAATGTTTGAAAATTAGAGATTGTTGGCAATGAACAATTAAGAATAACAATTGTCGAACTTCTTTCGTAATTGTTAGCTGAAAATTGCCATTAGAGAGTATTCGGGTCTCCTGTGTTAATGAGCAGTGGATTCCCACTTGTAAACTATAAACTGAATTATTTAAACATCTCAGGTACGTAGTGGATATGAGACATGATAATAGACAAATACTGTATAAGTACTTAATTAAATATTGATTGTCTGAATATTAAAAATGTGTATGATTAGATCTTGGCTTTTCCTTAACCGGTAAGTATGTGGTTGGTTGATGAAATTTTTCCACTGTGGACATAATATATTTTTATTGAAAGTATCTTCAATAAGTCTTGCAATACAATAATATCACACACACTTTATTTTTTGTAGGGACCTATAATAATTCTAGTAATTAAGACACTGTTTGACTTTGACAACCATTATTTGAAAAAAACAATGTTTTATATAGTGATTTTTAAAAAAATCTTAGGCTAAAAAAAAAAAAAGGTTTTGGGTTTATGTGTAGAATATTTTTTTTTGTGTGAATGTGTGGTTGAAAATGAATTTATAGATAAATTAATTTTCAAATAATGGCTGTCAAACATGGGTTAAATGTTAAACTTTCTAATATACTACTGTACTGAATATTAATAGGATTTATTAATAATAAAAATAAACAAGATTTTAGCCTGTGTCTCTTCTTTAATACTTTTGAATATTGCCATAACGTCTGCTTCTGACTGAGTATTGATAGGAAAGAAAAAGAAGAAAGACAAACAAACAAATTGAATTGAAACTCGGCTACGTGAAATTTAACCAAATTGGGGAGGTTTTAATGAAAGTTTACTGCCTATAACAGAGCAATTAGTGAAAATAACAACTTTGATACAAGGAAACTAATGTTTTGATATGGACAGTGATTTATGCTACAAAAGAGTTTGTAATCCAGTCACATCAAGTAGGGTAATACTGTTACAGATAAACTCAGAAAGTATGAAATTTAAATATAATTCATCCTTTTATAGGTTGGAGAAAATTCAAAAAATCCAGCTTGGGAAGCCATGGATTATGAGGTAGATTGTGCTGAAAATTTATCCAATTTGCCTGAAGATAGACCTCTTGAAAAAGGACTAGTAGAGACTATGAATGAAACCGAGTCGAAATTCGTCAGTTCTCTGGTTCAAAAAGGCCTCATTGTCACCAAAGATCCTTTACAGAACACGTACAAGATCAAATGCGACGTTGTAATTGTAGGCTCGGGTTGTGGTGGTGGTGTTGCTGCTGCCGTTCTTGCAACTTCAGGCCTGAAAGTTGTAGTTCTTGAAAAAGGGAGTTATTTTACTAAAACAGATTATTCTGCTCTAGAAGGACCTTCCATGAATCAACTTTATGAATCTGGAGGAATTCTTGCAACCTTGGATGGAAAAATGATGGTTCTTGCAGGATCAACAGTGGGTGGTGGCTCTGCTGTCAATTGGTCAGCCTGTATTAAAACGCCAAATTCTGTACTTCAAGAATGGTCTCAAGATCACAAAATTCCAATGTTTGCAAGTTCTCAGTATTCCTCTGCTATGGATATTGTGTACGAAAGACTTGGTGTCACGGAGAATTGTATCCAAGAGGGGTTTCAGAATCAGATTTTACGAAGAGGGTGTGAAAAATTAGGCCTCGAAGTTGAATCCGTCCCACGAAATTCCTCAGAAAGTCATTACTGTGGTTCTTGTTGCTATGGCTGTATTCGAGGTGACAAGAAAGGGACTGATACGACTTGGCTAGTCGATGCAGTGAATTCTGGTGCAGTGATCATAACAGGATGCAAAGCCGAGAGATTTTTACTAGAAAAGAACGAGTATGGAAGTACAAGGCAGAAGAAATGCTTAGGAGTGATTGCAAAGAGTATGAATACAGATTTTACAAACAGGATACAAATTGAGGCTAAGGCCACAATCTCAGCTTGTGGTTCTCTCTTGACCCCTCCATTGATGATTTCTAGTGGTTTAACGAATAAAAACATCGGTCACAATCTTCATCTTCACCCGGTTCTGATGGCGTGGGGATACTTCCCGGAGTCCAATTCAGATCTCAAAGGAAAGATTTACGACGGAGGTATAATCACCTCGTTGCATAAAGTTAGATCAGATGGATCAAATGCAAGAGCCATTATAGAATCCCCTATTCTAGGGCCGGGATCATTTGCTGCATTATGTCCTTGGAAGTCAGGAATGGACTTAAAGAACAGGATGGTTAGGTATTCTAGAACGGCTCATCTGTTCTCAATGATTCGAGATAGAGGCTCGGGGGAAGTTACATCAGAAGGAAGAATTAATTATACGTTCGATAAACTGGACAAAGAAAATATGAAGGCAGGTATACGTGAAGCGTTAAGGATTTTGATAGCGGCCGGAGCTGCCGAGGTGGGCACTCATCGGAGTGATGGACAAAAGCTGATATGTAAAGGCAAAAGTAACAAAGAGTTGGAGGAGTTTCTTGACACGGTTAATGTCCCTGAAGGGCCTAAATCTCTGGTCGAGAACTGGACAACTTATTGTTCTGCGCATCAAATGGGAAGCTGCAGAATAGGGAGGAACGAAGAGGAGGGTGCAGTGGACGAAAATGGAGAGAGTTGGGAGGCCGAAGGCCTATTTGTTTGCGATGCTAGTGTTCTTCCGAGCGCCATCGGAATCAATCCTATGATAACCATTCAAGCAACTTCATATTGCCTCTCGAGAAAAGTAGCTGAGAGGCTGAAAAGTTTTAGCTAGTACAGTACATTCTTTACCGTGTTTACGTGAATACTTGTAATTTGCCTCGTTATACATTGTCGAATAAGCAAGGCGATACAATGATGATACTGTTTGGTATGCTAGATTGAATTGCATACATGAGTAATAAAAAAGAAAAAATTTGAATCTTTTAGTTAAGCAAACACAAATATGTGAATCTCTCTCAAAATTATTAATTCGATTATGATGATGTTCCTTCTATTTAAACTTATGAGTCATGGGAAGAATTTACAATTTTTTTTTCTTTTTTTCAAGTAAATCTCTCGTAGTTAAAAAAAAAATAGAATTTTTTTTTTTTCAAAGTTACCCTATTAATATTTGAAAAGAACTCCAAGTGAAGTATCAACGAAGAGGAACTCACTAAAATAATTGGAGTTGGATTTTTTGGGAACAATACATATCTCCCATATATAATAATCACATTTCGAAATTAAAAAATTTGTCAAATTATTTCAAAATTCAGTTGTTAATTCCTATTAATAATATATAATATATAATTAATTGAAATTAATTATCCTTACCCAATTAATAGTATCCCCACAACCACCAAGTTAATAATATATCAATTAATGATTTCTCACGCATACATCCCTTGCCCCGCCTTGCCCACCTAGACGTAAATTTTTTTCAAAAATTGAAAACTTATCATCTATCTCAAGAATTCTGCACAAACAAATCTACACAAGAACTATGGCAGAAATACCACTTCAAATGTCCTAAAACTTCATCCAGGACACTCATCATCATCTATCTAAGGATAGCTTTGTCCATCAAAGATCATTTCAATTCAAATTTCAAATTGAAAAAATAGCCGCTACTAATTTTCCATCAAATTAAAATTGTCTTATATCAATAGATTAAGCAATGAAAACATCACTATAAGCACCTGTTTGGGTGGCATTTTCACTTCATTTTAATAAGAAATTCGACTGTCTGACACCGAATACTGTACAAAATTGTACCAATACATTTACTTGCCTCATTTACCCTTCAAACACCACAGAAATTCACAGTGAAAGATTCCCCATTCCACTCCAGCACCCCCCTTTCTTCTTCCTGACAATTGCAACTGTTACGCACAACCCGATCGGTCACAAACGTTCACCGGCGCACCAGCACGATTTTGAAGGGGCGTTTGGGTCTGCAGTGTACAGTCGTCGTGTAGCAATGTGTTCTTGTTTCCCGATTTTTCGCGAAGCGTGCTTGTGGGGTACACGTTGACGCTGCCTTCACACGTCCGGGCGGCCAAAATCAGTTACAAGTGACCGGTAATTTTACTTCTATCGACCGGTATTTGCAGCAAACCCCATGGATCCACATTCCAGCAAGGTAAGCTTACAGGTTAGCACCCAAAATACGGTTCAGAGTTGTTATGTCCTTATTCTCACAGCTTGGTCCTTGAATCACGCAGATGGGTTACGGTGCATAGCAAGGGCCTTTCAATGCACCCAGAGCCACAAGCGAGGCAGGATCGAGAAGAAATGCGAGGTGGAACCTGACTGAGAGGATGACATTTATAACTGCTTGTGAAACAGCCATTTCCGAAGGCCATCGGCATGGCAGGTGTTTTACCAAACAGGGCTGGGAGCGGGTGGTTTCCTTATTCAATTCGTCGTCCGGCCATAATTGGACCAAACAACAACTTCGCAACCACTGGGACGCAATGCGTCGCGACCACAGGCAGCTCCGCGAACTGTTGTCTTCCACTGGGGTCGAATATGACGAAAAAACGGGCCGGGTTTCAAGCTCTAAGGAATGGTGGGCAAGAAAAATCAGGGTAAGGCTCTGGCTTTTCATCTTGCAGCATATGCTTCATTTGCACTTATGGGTACAACTTTCAGTTAGTAATCGTTCTGGAGTTCATGGTGTTCTGAATTTGGAAAAGAATCCCAAATGATATACACTGTTGGTGAAACATGGCATTTTCTTCTATTATTGGTTGTTACTCTGTTGATCATGCCCATGATTTAATTTAACAATATGTCGCTTCAACTTTGCGTTTTCATGTGTGGCTTACTGGTGTTATCTGTGTTTGGCATTGTATGTGCATGCTTACATAGAAATTGCTGTGGCTAATACCATAATTGTCCTGCAATTCGTTAGTTTTAGCATTAGCATTTTATAGCTGAGAGCAGTGCTTGAAGTTGTTTTTTTCTCTTCATTCGTTGCTTCTTTTCGCTCACAAGTTTACTTTATCAGTTGGATTAATTGACATCTTTCTGCCATTCTGTGTATAAGTAAGCATCTCCGTTGATGTTGTTTATTGTTTATTTTCCTTGAGTGGGCTGCATGTAACAGAATTGTATGGAAAAAGAAATTGACAACACTAAAGTTCAATAGGGGTGAAATTTGGTGCTCTGCCTTCAACATTTTCTTATTCTGAGGGACACGTTACCTTTTGTATGTCATCCTTAATGTAAGTGGAAAAATACAATAGCTAAATAGCAATACAAATGTTTGAAAATTGTCTACTGCCTTGTGACGCTCATGTCCAAATGGAAATTCTCTACACCACATTGAAGTGACTTTACTGCATTGTTTTTCAAGTAACTAATGATTGCAGTCGAACCAACTTTGCTAAAACTATACAACAGGTCGAAGTTTGATTTCGATGGTAATTACTAAAATGAATTAATGGGAGATCCTCCTTCCTTACTCGATCTGCTCATGAAAAAAATGCATGGATGCATTCCTCTGTATCCGTTTGTGACATTTTGAAAGCCCATGCTATTAGAACCTTAATAATCTCTTCCCTACTCATTATTGCAGGAGAATAAAGAATACAGAGAATTCAAGGACAAAGACGTTAGCAAGATTTACAACCGTTATCGACAGTTATTTTGGGACAGCTATGATGGTGACAAGTACGCGACGGCCCCGAGCCTGTTTTGTAAAAAAGGGTTAGCTGTATTTGAGGACCATGCGACGATTGACCACTTGGACACCATTCCCGCTGACGACGAGGGCAGCGCTTCTAGCGATGATGGGGAGGGTACAATAGGTACAGCAAGCATGAGCACTTTGAACGTTAGAAGTGGTGATAAACGACAATCATCTACTAAAGGGCGTAAGGGAAAGCAGAAAAAAATATCAGCTCGTGAGTTGTCCTATTCAGTGGATCGGGCTACTAGTGCAACCGAAGAAGTGGTCGCAAAGCTCATTAGCATCATCAACCCAAATGAAAACGCCGGGGCTGCTGCAGTTGAGGAGCTATTCGCTGCAGGCGTCCTGCAGCGTCGCTCCCCTCTGTACTGCTATGCCTGCACAATTCTAATGCAGAAGCGTTGTCGGGATATGTTTGCTGTGATGAAGGATGCCGATGAAAAGTTTGAATGGATGGAGTGGCAGTTCAATAAGCATGGGAAGTCGCTCCACTAGAACGTTGTCGTCTATTGAGTGCTCTATGTAATAGTGTAGTTGCCCCTCCCCTGTTTGTGACCTTGGGTTTGTTGTGTACTATTTTTCGCTTTTGCAGACGGATTGGACTCTTATTTACTAGCAGTAATTTTATTCTCATACAGTTCATCACGTGTTGCTAAATATTACATACGTACTGCATGCTGAACAACATCTTTCAAAATGGTTTTCAACAAAACTTGCAGGGAATCTTGCTATCCATGACAACCTTATTTTCTTCTTTGTAATCCTTTCAGTGCCTTTTTTTTCTTTTGTACAATTATTTCACCCACTTGTTATGTTGATGTCAGCAAGTACCTGTGTGCAATCCTCTATATATTTGCTTGCTCTTGGAACGTAAAGCCAGTAACTCCAATACCGTAATGAGCGTGCTACAGCCGAGCTCTGACTATGAGGAAAAGCTTGATGAGGAGGAGTTGTTTCGTCGTCCCGCAGATGATGTTGCCGCATGGGTCACATTTTCGACTGCTGTCAGGACCGATGCGAGGACATATTATCGCACACAGCGGTATCGTATTCGACAATTTCCATATGCAAGAAATGGCCACATGTTCATGATGGAGGCTTTGAGCGGGAACGGTCAGATATGCCATCAAGAGTTTCGAATGTACCCACCGATGTTGTGACACTTTGCACATGTTCTGCGAGACGAATATGGCTTAACTAGTAGCCAGCAGGTGGATGGATATATACGAAAAAGTTGGTATGTTTTTATGCATACTTGCACATGGAAAGGGATATCGGTAGGTGACAATACTGTTCAACCATTCTTTGCAAACCGTTTGTGTGTTTTTCAAAGAGGTGCTACATGCTATCGTGATGCTCACGGAACGTGTTGTAAGACCGGCCTCGAATTACAATGATGGTGTTGAGCTGCACTGCCCAGACCCGAACAAGCATCCACTATTTCAAGATTGCATTGGGGCTATTGACGGAACACATGTGAGAGCAGTGCTACCGCGTCATGAGCGTGTTCACTTCATCGGTCGGAAAGGAGTACCGACCCAAAATGTGTTGGCCGCCTGCGATTTCAATTTGTGTTTCACGTTCGTGCTTGCTAGTTCTACCGGGAAGACGCATGACGCGCGAATTCTAGCTCGTGCTATATACAGTCCCGAACTCAATTTTTCGCAGTCGGCACTGGGAAAGTATTACTTAGTGGACTCCGGTTTTGCTCATCGCCCGGGGTATATGGCACCGTACAAAGGGTCGGATATACTGTATCACTTCCAACAGTTCTGTGACGAACGAACGGGTCATCACCGTAGGTTTCGAAATGCTCGTGAAAAGTTCAATTTTAGACACTCTTTGTGCAGGAATGTGATTGAACGTGCTTTCGGTGTGCTGAAGCAGAGGTGGAAAATCCTCGACCGTATGCCCAGCTACTCATTCAAAACACAAGTTGCAGTTGTCCTAGCCACGATGGGTGTGCATAATTTTTTGCGTCGTTTCGGAGTTGTGGACAAGGCGTTCGCGAGAGCAGAAATGGATGAAGACGTAGCCGAGGTGGAGCTACCCACTGCTGAGGATGAAATTCAGGCTGATATGAATGCGCCGGAGATACAACGAAGAGAGTGGGATAGACTTCGGGATTACATGGCACAGTAGCCGTGATGACCGCATTTAGGGACCTCACATTAGGCACGTGTCTGCTGGGAGTTAAGAAAATGTACAAGTTTTCGCCATTGTCTTCGACAATTACGCGAGATGTATGTTGGTGGGTTTCGTTTCGATACGTAGGTCAAATGTCGAATTAGTGGATATTTGCGTCTATGTTTTCTCCGACTAAAAGAAATCTCGGGTTCCTTCGTTTTTGTGAGCTTGTTTTTATTGTTTTTTGGTTTTTTTGGTTCCACCGATTAGCTGTTCACGAGGGGCGGTTGTTTATTTGTCATTTCCGTTTTTATTTCGAATTCCCAATTGTGTACGCAATAATAAATATTCTGCCATGTTGTGCCAGGGTCAGTAGATGTGGAATATTAAAGTATTGGCAACCTTTGACTATTAGGTGGCCATCACACCCTCACTTTTATTTCATTTGCACTAAGGACAAGGATGATGGGCAAAA
This sequence comes from Olea europaea var. sylvestris, assembly GCF_002742605.1. NCBI lineage: Eukaryota > Viridiplantae > Streptophyta > Magnoliopsida > Lamiales > Oleaceae > Olea > Olea europaea. Next base: position 330,210 of record NW_019266538.1, on the reverse strand, counting down.
CTGGGAATTAACCATTAATTGTACTGCAAAATCTGAGATACATTGAAGTACGGGGGCCCACCATGTTACCGTCAACGGTCGAAAATTTCATTAAAATGAGGCAAAAACTTGGCACAAACAGGGGCTAAATTTTTACATCATCGTTGGATCGCTGATAGAGCCGCGCTTCTAGGGGAGAATTCTTTTTATTGTTTTTTGGTTTTTTTGGTTCCACCGATTAGCTGTTCACGAGGGGCGGTTGTTTATTTGTCATTTCCGTTTTTATTTCGAATTCCCAATTGTGTACGCAATAATAAATATTCTGCCATGTTGTGCCAGGGTCAGTAGATGTGGAATATTAAAGTATTGGCAACCTTTGACTATTAGGTGGCCATCACACCCTCACTTTTATTTCATTTGTACTAAGGACAAGGATGATGGGCAAAACTGGGAATTAACCATTAATTGTACTGCAAAATCTAAGATACATTGAAGTACGGGGGCCCACCATGTTATCGTCAACGGTCGAAAATTTCATTAAAATGAGGCAAAAACTTGGCACAAACAGGGGCTAAATTTTTACATCATCGTTGGATCGCTGATAGAGCCGCGCTTCTAGGGGAGAATTCTTTTTATTGTTTTTTGGTTCCACCGATTGGCTGTTCATGAGGGGCGGTTGTTTATTTGTCATTTCCGTTTTTATTTCGAATTCCCAATTGTGTACGCAATAATAAATATTCTGCCATGTTGTGCCAGGGTCAGTAGATGTGGAATATTAAAGTATTGGCAACCTTTGACTATTAGGTGGCCATCACACCCTCACTTTTATTTCATTTGCACTAAGGACAAGGATGAAGGGCAAAACTGGGAATTAACCATTAATTGTACTGCAAAATCTGAGATACATTGAAGTACGGGGGCCCACCATGTTACCGTCAACGGTCGAAAATTTCATTAAAATGAGGCAAAAACTTGGCACAAACAGGGGCTAAATTTTTACATCATCGTTGGATCGCTGATAGAGCCGCGCTTCTAGGGGAGAATTCACTTGGCGGCTTTATTCTCCAGAATTACGACCTCTTCCTCCGCCACATCTCCACATAGTCGGCAAGGTTCAACTCCTTATCCACCACTGCCTCATCGAACTCCCGAGCGTCTGAATTGAACACCTCATTCAAATCATAAGCTACCCATAGGCACTCTCCTAGTGCGAAACCACCCACTAAATTAGGCCTCAACAACGTCTGTGCATTTGACAACATTGTTGGGATAGAGAAGTACATAGCTACAACAACATCGTTGCTTGTCGCTGCAGCAGCAGTGCCTTGCTGGTGTACTGTCACACGTAGTGATTCATCGCTGTGCACAACATTTTTTCTCTATAGGGGTTGGGGTCTATTGCTTGCAGTGACACTGAAAAGAAAGCGACAAGTGGGTAGAGCTCTGTTGCTCGTAACAGTGCTTTATTGTGTTGCTGCATCACTCGTTATTGTCATACGCGATATTTGCACAGTACCGTCATTGGGGGGCTGCTTACGTCGTGGTGGTGGTGGTGGGGACGACTCAATTTTGGTGGCAGCGCAGGCAACTGTAGGTGGGTAAAGAGGTAGAGAGAAGATGGGGAAATGAAAATGGATATTATGTTTAATTAAATTTTTATTAATTATAATTATTAAAATGTTATTATCACCTGATATTTAAATTTTAAACTAATCCCCCTAATTTATGATAATTAGTCTTTAATGGTAATTTTTTAAGTAATTTACTCTAGATTTAAAAAAAAAAAAAAAAGATCATTAAACTATACTAAATTGTCATTGAATTATGCATTGTATTATCCATTTATTGCTTAAGTTGAAACCATTTGTTGAACTTAACGAATTTTTCCACTTGAATGATGAACGGTGCATAATTTAGTAACCACTAAGATATATTTTAAGTTCATTTATTAAATAGTAACACTTGGTTTATTATACTCACTCAAATAATTAACCCTTCAAAATATGAGGCTCAAATAAAGGCTTGTACTTTAATCTATCCATTACTACTATAGCAATAAAACTTATCTCTCTCTACTTTGACCCTAAAGAGCAATTTTCATATCTAGTTACCAGTACTATAAAAAGTGATGCCTAGGAGCAAAGCGGCCGCAAAACGCCTTGCACTTTATCGTGCTTCTTTTTTGCTTGCTTTTTTTATTTTTATTTTTAGTTATTTATTTATGTTTTGCGCCGAGTTGCGTCTAGCACTTTTTTCTTTAATTATTAAATAAATTTTAGATTAATATAAAATTTTAAAATAATAAAATAATAAATCGCTTTTTTACGTTTTTCACACTTAGAATAATACTGCTTATTACTAGAACAAAAATTGTTGCCCTACAAAATAGACAGCACAGATGAATTAATATCGAACTCATACCTTGATTACTCTTCTATATCTTGGATTTTCCCAAACACCAGGTATTCAAATACTTTATATTTTTCAATTAATTTTGAAATTCGAATTGTCGCAAGCGCATATGTGGTTTTGATAACAAACTTTAGCCCTTAGGCATCTAGTAATTTTTTTGTTTATTCGATTTTGTAGAATTTATGCTGAATTTTTTGGACAGAAAGAAGCATGCATGCTCACGTAAGGGATTATACGTGTTTGTGAGCGTATCCGTGTTTATGGATATCTATTTGTTGTTACTTCATAAAAAAATTATCCTTTTGGAGAAATTGTGGTGTTTCTTTGACTAGGAATTGTATTTGCAAATTTTATTCACATGGACTGAAGTTGTTGAGTAACATATGGAAACAGTGGATGTTGGTGTCCTTGTGGTGGCGCCGCAAAAAACCATGGCAGTGTATCCAACGTGGGGAGTTATAATCAATGAGTGGATGAGTTATTAATAAAAGTTGATCAGGTAGAATTTAGATATGAATATTGAATTTAAAGTTTCCCCATTTTCCATCGATTTTGATTCAATTTCTTCCATATTTTGTCTCGTTTAATTATTCAGTGCGTTATATTTTATCTTGAAAGTATTGCAAATTTGCAATGAGGATGAAGAGATAATCTGATTCTTTTGTGTTGTTTACTCAAGATTCCTTTATTATTTAGAGTTCATTTATTCTACTAATGATTGATACCAACTACTGTATTCACCAAAAGGGAAATGGAATTCTGATCCCTGGAGTAATTTTGACGACTGTACATGTAATGATGGAATTATAATCTATTTTTATTTATAGCTAGAGCGAAACTTGAATGAGGATGAGCAATTTTACACTTTTGCAAATAAAAAGAAGCTGAGCACTCCAAAAGGTAGCTCAGTTCTGAAGGACAAAGATAGCGAGAAGCTGTTTCCCAGCTCAAAAAGGAGGAAACAGGATACAGCCAGTAGGGAAGCTGCTAGTAAGAGAATGCAAGGCTTATGTGCCAATTTGCAATGATTCTACATCAGGTAATCATGAATTCTCTGCATTCATAATTGCAATATTATTTATAGCTTTCTACTGCAGCTGCTTACACATGGGGTCCTGAAAATTTTTTATGGCGTTTAGCATCTTTGTTGCCATGTTTTTGTTGGACACATTTTTTAGGTAGCCTATAAACCTCCACCTAACATCCGTTTCTTCTTGCATTTTTACAACTATTTGAAGTCGGTCCCTCCTGTTAATCCTTCGATGCTTCCATATATTCGATCGTGGTTTACTATTGGAATTAATTGAATGTAACTGGGTTAAAACATTAAATGTAATATTTAATGATGTGGGTCATTGCAATTAATTTGGGTGAATTGGAAAAGTCTCCAATATATGCCCATATGTTGATAAGCCCATTTTAAGTGTTTTATATATGGCAAGGAATCCACATCGAAAGTTTACAAGAAACTAATCTTGTTTATATAGTGGGTTGTATGAATAATATATAATTTAATAAGTTACCTACCACTAGGCTAACTTTAGCTAGCCAAAGGCTAGTCACCACTAGAGTGGTGCTTCGCACCACTCGCGTCGCTCCCCGGACCCGAACCCGGTCTCGGCACGCGCACGTCGTAAAGTACGCACTGGGCGCTTTAGAGGCGTACGTACGCATTGTCGCAAGGAGTTGAGGAGCCTTATAGTTTTCAAAAATGGACTCATGGTTCGATGACGTGGCAGTGCAAGGCTCGGTGAGTTGGCATTCTAGGTGGCGCACGCGTGGTAAGTTGCGTCCCTTCGTCCTGCATGGCGGTTAGATGTACGCATGGCTGTGACTGTTCAGAAATTGGTGAATAGGCATGATGAATGGACACTTCACTTCATGGTTCAATCTGGGCCGTCAGATCATGAAAATAGTGCGATCCAATGGCTAAGACAAATCAAACCAAGTGGTGCACCAGTTCCTCAATTTTTACACACCTGTTCCATGAGACACTTCAATCTCTATAAATAGAGACCCCCAGATTCTTTTTTTTTTCACACCAAATCAATTACAAATTCAATTGATTTCTAAATTCTTCTCTCTCCATATTCTGTTCTAAAAATTCTTTTATATTTTCGTGGTTATTCCGTTCGAGTACGATCATTCATTGGTTCGATCGACAAGATTGGTATTGTGCAGTATCAACTTTGGAAGGAGCGTTGTATCTTGGGAGACAAACGTCCATAATCTCGTTTGCACTTCATTGGGGGGCGAAATATGTCTTAAGGAGATTTGCTTTGGCATACCTCGCTTCATCTACTATTTTCTATTTTTTCTGCTTATTTTATTTGTTCTTTTGATTGCGTTAGTCGAATTTCCGACAACAATCTTAAGACAGATATATTTTCTCATTTCTTCTACATTTCTATTATTGATTATTTTTTATAATTGTGGTTTTACAGAAAATGCCTAGTACATCAGATAATAATGCTAGCACTGTGATTGGTATTGTTGAGAGCAATACTAATGCTGTAATTGCACCAAATTCTGGTTCCAATCAATTTTTCATGCCACCGGCTTCACAACATGAGAAACTGAAAAAGTTCAATGGCACGAATATCAAACGTTGGCAACAGAAGATGCTATTCTACTTGACAACATTGAACTTAGTAAAATTTCTGCGTGAAGAATGTCCTACACAAACATCGGAGAATGCTACTGATAAAAATACTCAGTTAGCTTTTGAAGCATGGAAACATGCAGATTTCTTATGCCGTAATTACATTCTCAATGGATTGGATAACACTTTATATAGTGTGTATTGTAATTACAAGATGACTAAAAAACTGTGGGAGTCTCTTGACAAAAAATATAAAACCGAAGATGCCGGAACGAAGAAATTTATTGTCGGCAAATTTCTAGATTTCAAGATGACTGATTCAAAGACAGTTATAAGTCAGGTTCAAGAGATACAAGTTCTACTTCACGATATTGAAGCTGAAGGTATGACTTTGAGTGAATCTTTCCAGATTGCTGCTATGATCGAGAAATTACCTCCACTATGGAAAGATTTTCAAAAACTATCTCAAGTATAAACGCAAAGAGATGACGATGGAGGATCTAATTGTTCGACTTCGCATTGAAGAAGACAACCGGGTTGCAGAAAAGAAGAATAATGTCCGTAACATGGAAGCAAAGGCTAACATGGTGAAAGACTTGGGGTCTAAGAATAAGAAAATGAAGCGTTCTGGCTCATCTATGGATAAAGAAAAAGTCAACAATGCAAAATGGTTCAAAGGAAACTGTTATATTTACAGGAAGCCGGGACATCGGGCTAAAGACTACCGAAGCAAAAAGAAAGATACACAGAAAAAGAAACCACCCCAAGCCAATATAACCGAAGTTGATAAAATTTCTACGGATGTTGGAGACATCAATCTATCTGCTGTTGTTTCTGAAGTTAATTTGGTATCTAATGCTAAGGATTGGTGGTTGGACACAGGAGCAACTCGTCACATCTGTGCAGATAAGGGTCTATTCGCTAAATATAAGATTTTGAATCATAATGAGTGTCTTTACATGGAAAATTCTACAACATCCAATATTGAAGGGATTGGAAAGGTTATTCTGAAATTCACATCGGGGAAGGAACTGACACTTAATGAAGTTGTACACGTCCCAAATATCGGAAAGAATTTGATTTCAGGAGCTATTCTTAGTAAAAAATGATTTAAACTGGTGTTTGAATCTGATAGATTTGTACTTACTAAGGGGGGCATGTATGTTGAGAAGGGTTATTTACTTGATAGTCTATTTAAGGCCAATGTTGTTGTAGTGGACAAAAAATCCACATATTTGTATCCACAAGTTATCAATAAAACTAATGCTTCTGTTTACTTGCTTGAATCTTCGAATTTATGGCATAGCAGATTAGGACATGTAAATCGTGCTTCCTTAAGAAAACTTGTAGGTTTAGGTCTTATATCTAAACTTGACTCCAAAGACAAACATAAATGTAAAATTCGTGTTGAAACAAAATTTGCTAAAAAACCTTTTAACACAATTGAAAGGAGTAGTAAACCGTTGTGTTTAATACACAGCGATATTTGTGATCTAAAATTTGTTCAGACTCGAGGTGGTAAAAAATATTTTATCACGTTTATAGATGATCACAGTAGATATTGTCAAGTTTATTTATTAAGTAGCAAATACGAAGTATTGAATGCATTTGTTACTTACAAAAACGAAGTTGAAAATCAACTTAGAAAAACAATTAAGGTATTAAGATCCAATAGAGGTGGTAAATATGATTCGTCCATGTTTGATGAATTATGTGCTAAGTTTGGTATTATTCACCAAACAACAGTCCCGTATACTCCGCAGCAAAATGGGATTGCTGAGAAGAAAAATAGAACTCTAAAAGATATGGTTAATGCTATGCTTATAAGTTCTGGATTATCACAAAACTTGTGGTGGGAAGCAGTGCTAACTGCTAACTTTATTCTGAATAGAGTTCCCCATAAGAAAACTGGTTCGATACCTTATGAGTTATGGAAAGGTAGAATGCCTTCCTATAAATACTTAAAAGTATGGAGGTGCCTAGCTAAAGTGGCTATTCCACCTCCCAAAAGGATTAAGTTAGATCCTAAAATTATTGATTGTATTTTTATCGGATATACAATAAATAGTAGTGCGTACAGATTTCTTGTGCATAAATCTGATATAAGTGACATTCATGTCAATACAATTTTTGAATCTCGAGATGCTGAATTCTTTGAAGATGTGTTCCCTAATAAAAGATATATTCTTAAGAATACTCAAAAGAGAACACGAGATAATGCTATTGAAAGCAATATAGAACCTGAATCAAGAAGGAGTAAAAGAGTAAAGGTCGCTAAATCCTTTGGTCTAGACTTTATTTCTTTCGTAATTGAGAAAGAGCCCCCAACATTTAAAAAAGCTATAACAAGTCCAGAATCCGTATCCTGGAAGGAAGCTATAAATAGTGAAATTGAATCTATTATGAGTAATAATACTTGGCAATTGGTTGATTTTCCTAAGAGAACTAAACAAATAGGATGCAAATGGATCTTTAAAAGAAAGTTAAGATTTGATGGTTCAATAGACAAATACAAGGCTCGACTGGTTGCAAAAGGATAACTCAGAAAGAAGGAATTGATTTCTTTGACACATATTCTCCAGTAATAAGAATTACTTCTATTCGGGTTTTAATTGCTATTGCAGCCTTGTACAACTTACAAATACATCAAATGGATGTTAAGACTGCATTCCTGAATGGTGATTTAAACGAAGAAGTATATATGGAACAGTCAGAAGGTTTCATAGTGAAAGGACAAGAGAACAAAGTTTGCAAACTAGTTAAATCCTTATACGATTTGAAGCAAGCTCCTAAACAATAGCACGAAAAGTTTGACAGTGTCATGATTAGGAATGGATTCGTTATAAATGGATGTGACAAATGCGTATATTCGAAAAATTTGAAAAGGTGTACGTACTCGTCTGTTTGTATGTTGATGACATGCTTATATTAGGGACTAATATAGAAGTCATCAATAGAACAAGAGAATATACTTACCAATAACTTTGACATGAAAGATATGGGTGAAACAGACGTGATTCTAGGAATAAAGATATCTAGAACATCAAATGGAATAATCTTATCTCAAACCCATTATGTTGATAAAATAATTGAGAGGTTTAAGACTCATAATATTAAAGAGACGAGTAACTCATTTCTTCCACATATAGTTCTTCACAAGAATAGCGGAAATGGGAAACAGTAGTTAGAATATTCCCAAATTATTGGTAGTTTACTGTACCTGATGATTTGTACAAGACCTGATATAGCTTACTCGGTAAGTAAGCTAAGTCGTTACACAAGTAACCTAAGTAATCAACATTGGGATGCATTACTTAGAGTTTTGGGATACTTGAAACGGACCAGAGAGTATTCATTACATTATGGAAAATATCCTCCAGTAATTGAAGGATATAGGATGCCAATTGGATATCAGATACAGACGAGTCAAAGTCTACCAGTGGCTATGTATTTACTCTCGGTGGTGGCACTATATCAAGGAAATCTTCTAAGCAAACGTGTATAGCTCGATCTACTATGGAATCTGAGTTTATTGCTTTAGACAAAGCAGGAGAAGAAGCAGAATGGTTAAAATATTTCATAGAAGATATTCCTATATGGCCAAAGCCTGTACCAACTATTTGTATTCATTGTGATAACCAGGCCACAATAGTCAGGGCTGAAAATTTTGTGTCTAACGGTAAATCAAGACATATGCGTCGTAGACATAACACCTTTTGGCAGTTGCTCTCAAATGGAACAATATCAATTGATTTTGTTAATTCAAAAGAAAACCTAGCGGATCCGTTCACTAAAGGGTTATCTAGAGAGCGTATAGACTGCGCATCGAGGGAAATGGGTTTAAAGCCTAAAACCCAATGAGTCATCTTAGTGGAAACCTAACCTGCCAACTAGAGATCCCATGGACTAGGTTCAATAGGAAAACTAATTATGAATGACTCGATAAGAAGCACTTAGGAGTTTAACTCCTTCCCATTTCTACGATGCAAAAAGTGCTGACTATGAAGTGTATTAAGGATAAGATTTGCTTTTAATGATGACTATAAATGGTACAAATAATTACAGTAGGGTATTCTTTATAGTATATCACCTATGTTAGTGCGAACTTGGCCGGTTCTATGAGAATTTACTTATGCGAATTCTCTAAAGCACTCGCAGAGCCTAAGTAGTTCAGGGCCGAAATAATAAACACAATAGAGAACCACGTTTGATATGAGAGATAATGTGTTTGGTCTATTTTTTGAGCTTGCAATAACGGCTGACAGTTCAAAACGTTATGTTCACTGATTAGCCAAGTGAGTTCGATAGATTCTTACTAAAGAAGGTTCAAAGCGAGAGCTACCTATCTTGATGCGTTATCTTTCAGATAGTACTCTTCTTTCGTCTTCCTTGATTTGAGTCGACTTCTTCCATTCATGAGGGGGATTGTTGGAATTAATTGAATGTAATTGGGTTAAAATATTAAATGTAATATTTAATGATGCGGGCCATTGCAATTAATTTGGGTGAATTGAAAAAGTCTCCAATATAGGCCCATATGTTGATAAGCTCATTTTAAGTGTTTTATTTATGGGAAGGAATCTCATATCAAAAGTTTACAAGAAAATAGTCTTGTTTATATAGTGAGTTGTGTGAATAATATATAATATAATAAGTTACCTACCACTAGGCTAACTTTAGCTAGTTTTTTAGTCACCACTAGAGTGGTGCTTCGCACCACTCGCGCCGACACACGCACGTCGCAAAGTACGCATTGGGCGCTTTAGAGGCGCACTTGGCACTTCGCACGTACGCATCGTCCTGAGGAGCCTTATAGTTTTTGGAAATGGACTTGTGGTTCGATGACGTGGCAGCGCAAGGCTCGGTGAGTTGGCATTCTAGGTGGTGCACGCGTGGTAGGTCGTGTCCCTTCATCCTGCGTGGCGGTTAGATGTATGCGTGGCATCCGCATGGTTGTGACTGTTCAGAAATTGGTGAATAGGCATGATAAATGGACACTTCACTTCATGGTTCAATCTGGGCCGTCAGATCATGAAAATAGTGTGATCCAATGGCTAAGACGAATCAAACCAAGTGGTGCACCAGTTCCTGATATGTCACACACCTGTTCCATGAGACACTTCAATCTCTATAAATAGAAACCTCCAGATTCTTTTTTTTTTTCACACCAAATCAATTACAAATTCAATTGATTTCTAAATTCTTCTCTCTCCATATTCTGCTCTATAAATTCTCTTATATTTTCGTGGTTATTACGTTCGAGTACGATCATTCATTGGTTCGACCGACAAGGTTGGTATTGTGCATTATCGACTTTGGAAAGAGCGTTGTATCTTGGAAGACAGTATTCCATAATCCCGTTTGCACTTCATTGGGGGGCGAAATCTATCTTAAGGAAATTTGCTTTGGCATGCCTCGCTTTATCTACTATTTTCTATTTTTTCTGCTTATTTTATTTGTTCTTTTGATTGCGTTAGTCGAATTTTCGACAACAATTTACAACTATAGCTTCCATACCTATTTATTTTTTGTTTCTTCGGGAATCATCTCTTCGATAAAGAAAGAGCAAGAGTAAAAATGTAGTGATTCAAATTCACTCTGATACTCTCATGTAAAATTCCCCCAAAAATGAAAATAGACTGAAAAAGAAAATAGAGTTGAAGATACCAAAGCAGTCTTGTATTAGACTACCATTGGATCCTCATGTTTTTGTAATGCTCCAAACTCTACATTAGCATCCAAATTTGGGTCAATACCAGCAAAAACACGAACCAAAGCCAATCTGAATTGATCTTGTAAAAGATCCACTACAAAATGTATATTCAAAAGGAAAGTTTCATTCAAATTCATTTGAAAATTTAATTGAAATAATCGTTTTGACTAACTGTTTTTATGTAAATGATAAGTAGAAAAGTTGTAGGAATTAGAATGAATAGTGCAGTAGCAATAAATGTTAGAATATTTACTTCCATGATCTCATCATTTTTTTTACTTGGCAATAACTCGGGATATAATCCCATAAAGACGTAAATCTTTCACTTATAAATTCAATGAATGAATTACCTCTCGACCATCTTGAATCGGATCAATCATAAAATTCTAGTCTAGTATTATTCTTTTTTATTTGGTATGAATATTTATTCGAAAAGAGCTTATTTGACCTAATCATACCTTTTAATCCTTTAAAAAGTGTTCGGATGAGTTATTTAAGCTCCACACTTTCTTTCCTTTGAATTAAAATTCGATCAAGTAGAGCACACAAAATTCAGTAACATATGAGTAGTTAGTCTATAGAATTCTTTGATGACCTAAGATCTAATTGTATTGGTTTGGCCTTTTTCTTTACTGGCATGAGAACTTTTAGATACACTTCGCCTAGACACGAACTTTAATGTGAGTAAAGACATAATTCAAAATTCCAGGTGTTCATTGATGAATACCATTTGTTTCATTCACTCATAGTGACCACTGACCAGATAAGTAAATGGAGTAAACTTGTCTCTCTTATAACTCCATACACCTTAGTTTTGTATTAATAAATATCAAAAAGCCGTGAGGATTTACATATTGAGGTAGTTACAAATAAAACACTTTCTGCAAAGACAATATCCAAGAAAAAAACTAAAACTTTTAGAATTACTAAACTTTTATATCTTGGTGTTTCTCTTGGTATTTCACTCTATTGAAGAAAATCTTGGAAGTCTGAAAACTATTTCAATCTTTTACAGCTGGACAGGGTAGAACTCAAAGATATGGTACTTCAGAACTGCAGGTTTGTCATTTATCTACATATAAGTTCTACTTAGCTTTACATCTTAATTTTTTGGTGAAATGATGTTTGCATTGTCTTATAAACTTGTTATCTGTACTTCGTAATAGTTCTGTACTTTATTTGATTTCCATTAGCGAAAAAGTTCACGTAATTTGGGTTTAAACTGAGATGACCTTGGAGTGAGCGAATTAATCATCATAAGACAAATTGTGATAAATTAATAATTCTGTACTTCATTTGATTTCCATTAGTGAAAAGGTTCACATAATTAAGGTCTAAATTGAGATGATCTTGGAGTCATAGGCGTCTCGAATGTAATGACATTCTACTTCAATGTGTTTGGTGCGTTCATGGTACACAAGATTCACCGCAATTTAAATAGCACTAGTGTTGTCGCTGTAGAAAGGTGTAGGCTGTAATTAGGAAACTCAAGTTCTACAAGAAGACCATGTAGCCACAACATTAGAACTTGCAGTGGACATAACTCGGTATTCAGTTTCAATGAAGGACTTAGAAACACAATTTTATTTTATTTTTAGATTTTTACAAAATAAGAGCATTTCCAAGAAAGATACACCAATTAGTAGTAGAACGACAAGAATTAGGACAACCGGTCTAGTCAACATCTCTATAAGTTATGAGTTCAAGAGGCATTCCTTGAGAGAAGAATAGACCACAGTGGGGAGTCCCAATAAGATAGTGAATAATTTAGTGAACTACCAATTGAAAATGACGGGGGGCGTCCATAAACTTGTTGATAGTATGAACTGCGAAGAAAATATCCGAACGTGTGATAGTGAGATAGATGAGACTACCTACCAACTTCCAATAAAGAGTGGGGTTGGGAAGAATATCGCCTTCATCTTTTCGATATTTTACATTAAGCTCTAGCGGAGTATCCATAAAGGATGCATCACATAAATCACCCAATCGAATCAAGAAGGTACCATGTATATTATGAACCTCCAAACCAAGGAAGTAAGTAAGATGACTAAGGTCTTTCATATGAAAAATAGAGTGAAGATGTTGAATAAGGACATGATCGGATCTAGAAATAACAATATCGTCCACATATACCAACAAGCAAACAATGCCAGCAGAACTCTTATAAAAATAAAGATGCATCATACTTACTTTGAGTGAAGGAGAAGTCTAAGAGGGTGCGGTGAAACTTGTCAAAACATGCTCGAGGGGTATGCTTAAGACCATACAAAGAACGTTTTAGCTTATATATGCAATCCGCTAAGGAAAAGGACATATCGGATGGAAGTTTCATATAAATGTCTTCTTCGAGGTCTCCATGTAAGAACGCATTCTTTACATCCATTTAATGTAGAGAACAAGATTAGGAAGCAACAAGTGATAATAAGAGACAAGCTGCAGTCATCTTAGCCACGTGAGCAAATGTCTCGTTATAGTCGATTACATACTCTTGACGATCACCTAATCAACCAACTGAGCCTTATAGCGTTCAAGAGGACCCTCAGAACGAAGTTTGATCGAATATACCTATTTACTTCTAATGGGTTTCATGGTCAGGAAGCATGACACTACATCCCAGGTGTGGTTAGCCTCAAGAGCCTCAAAGTTCCGCATTCAAGAGAATCATTAGAACGAAGTTTGATCGTATATACCCATCTACTTCCAATGGGTTTCATGGTCAGGAGGCATGACACTACATCCCAAGTGTGGTTAGCCTCAAGGGCCTCAAAGTTCTGCATTCATCGCCTGTTGCCAACACTTCTTTTCTATAGCCTGTTTATAAAAGGAATGGATGGAAACCAAGTTAAGGGTAACAAACATAGAGCTATGGAAGGAAAAATCATACTTATCAAGAGGTCGAGAACACGAGAACTGCAACATAGAGGGGCAGGAAGTAAAAGATTTGGTGTCGTGGGTAGAGGATCAAGAGGCCTTAAGGAGGCAGAAATCTGAGAAAGGGGCTCTGGTGCAGCATCCCTACGATTGTAAACGAGACTCGATTTGTATCATGAAAATTCTGTAGAGAAATCAAGTAAGACAGAGAACACATGAGGAGAAACAACAATTTTTGAAGTGAAGAAAGATTGTTTTGCAATGAAAACAACATTGCGAGAGATCCTAATGCGATGTGTCGTATATAACCTTTTTGAGTTCTACCACATCCCAAAAAAGCACACTTGTTAGATTGAGGTGTTAGTTTTGTCATTTCATTTGGTGGTAAATTCACAAAACAAACATAACCAAAGGGATGAAGATGAGAATAGACCGAAGAGCTTGTGAAATGGAGAAATATTATCAAGAGTATGAGAAGGTAATCGATTTATGAGATGAACAGCAGTAGACAATGCTTCACACCAAAATCGAGAAGGAATAGAAGACTTAATCAGAAAGGCTCTAACCATGTTAAGGAGGTGATGATTCTTGCTTTCAGCTATCCCGTTTTGTTGAGGGGTATAAGGACAAAATCGTTGTGACATAATATGAAAATTATATGAGGATTTAATTTATCACAATTTATCTTATGACGCACGTCACCGGCCAGCCCATCTTTCCCCAAGTTCTTTGAGAACTTGGGGTGACACAATAATGCACAAAACGTGTAATCTACGGGAATTTAAGAATATGTTGACAGTGGCGAATCCAGGACTTAAACTCAACTAGGGCGGTCGTTAACCGTTGACCGACGACAGTCAACAGCCGTATAGCGATGTCATTTATTAATATTAAATTAAATAATATTAAAATTCTTCAATCTATATGTAAATACACTAAAGCATAAAAATCGTATATTTATATCAAATTATAGTTCAATACAATTCAAAATAATATAAAATACATGATATCCAACTCCTACATAGTATCGCTAAAATACATATTAATCTCACATAACCTCGTAAATCAATCTCTCGTCACACTGCCCTAACTTTAAACTATCCAATTCCTACGTAATATTCGCCAAAATAAAGACAAAAATAAACAACAGAAAATAAATTTTGAAACCTAGGTTTAGATAAAATTTAATCACGAATAATTTTGGTAAAAATTTGAGAACCCAAAAGAAATTAAGAGAGACCTCATTTGTCACGCTCACTCCATCAAGCACCTTGCGTTCAGAGTTAATCTCCCTCATTTACCATACAAATCAATCAAATTGGAGCCCACAAACACTCTCAACTCTCAACAAATAAGTGCAACAAATCAACAATTCAACATATAAGTTTCAACAATTCAACAAAAAGAGATTCTGATTTCACTTCGCAATCGCAATTCACCAAAAACAGACAAGATAACAAAAGGATTTGAAACAAAAGTATTCAACATTCAACAAAAACAATTCAACTATTCAAGACTTCAAGTATGAAGAACAGTGAACTCACCTTGAGTCCCTGACCCATGATGCACACAGCTTCTTCTCCTTGGCAGTTCGCACAATCTCACATGGTACACTACTGCTTGCACCGCCCGACCCCAACTCGCACTTCACAATCGCAACCCACACGCCACTAGCCCACTACGCAGTCAACCCACTTCACACTTTGAATGGAAATGTGGATGGAAATTATCAAATCAAGGGGCGAATAATGGAAAGAATTCAAGGGTTTGCTCTTTGCTCTTGCCAAATTGACGGGATTTCATCTGGGGGGAAATGATATGGGTATGGATTAAATCATTAATGGATGATTTCATTGATTTGGGCCTCTCTATTTTTTATTTAAAAAAAAAAAAAGAAAGTCCCACCCACAAACCCAACCGCCCATCGTTTAGGCAACAACCCAAGTCATTACAAATTCACACGGGCAACCCAAATCATATCTTCTTCTTTCTTCCCTCCCTCCCCAACGATTGTGTCTATCTCTGCAATGTTTCTGCTCCTCTGTTCCGACGGTTCCGACGTCCAGCTAGGGTGGCTGCATTTTGCTCTTCAACAGTCCGGTGGTTCCGGTGGATCCAGCTAGGACGGCCGCCCAAGCTCACCACCAGCTAGATCTGCCCCTGTATGTTGACACAGGATAATCTAACATTTTAACTGCCCTCCTTTTCATGATAAAATTATAATAAAATTTGTTTAAAACCAGTTTCAAACATAGTTATCAAACCGACTTGGACATCAATAGGTGGGTCATTGCCAGTTGGGAAGTCTATCTATAAGATATTTTTAAAATGAAATATATATGTACAAACACTCAAACACTATATTAAAAAAGTTAGTATATTTTAGTAAGTTATAAATCAATTTCATAAAGTGCAGTAGCACAATAATTTAAAAATAGAAAATATCTATAGTAATCTCTTTATTTCATAATATATACTGAGAACTCGTGCTTGCATGCCAACAACTACGTGAGGCCATTTTAGAATATGGAAGAAAGAGTTTACTTATTAAATAAATCGAGAAAAAAAAAGTGAGGATTCCCTTAATAGGGTATTAAGAGAATACATAAAAAAATGAGAAAGTGATATTCGTGGGATTTTGGAGCACTAACAGTATTTTTCACTCGATCATATTTCTCTTTAATTAAGTGTATAACAGGACGGGATCTTTTTATTCTTTTTTTGTTTCCCTTCCTTTTTTTTTTCTTTTTTCCATCCTGTATACCATGCTGAGGTCTCAGTTGTTATATTCTAGATCTTTTCATGAACTTAATTTTCTTATCTAACATGTTTGCATATGTTATGCGTAAATATCAATAACTTAATTAAGCTTATGTCATGTTAAGTCTTGCAAACAAACAAATAATGAAATACCAAGCATTATTTCCGATGAACTCTCTAGGTAAATTAGTATCTAGCAGTTGTTAAAGTGAGATTGTATTCCCTGTGACGTCGTTATTTTCTAATTAACAATGTGCCATCTTTCTTGCAAGAAGTGAAAACGTACACTGGATTTCTTTCTATCTACACCAAATTCGTATATTGCATCCACTTGCTGAATATCTTTTGCCGTTGAGGAAATCTCAGTTGTAAAATTTAATAGACAAAATGTTTCGCCTAAAATTATTGTTAAAAATGATGTGATGCTCATTTAAGTGCCCTACCAAACTTCCATGTAGTTGGTTATGAACTTATGATTATGGTACATGATTCAATGCAGTGTTTCCCCTTCAACCCTTTCATCACTATTGCAGATTAATTAATTAATTGAATCACATGGCTTTTATTTCATTTGTAAGAATAATTAGGAATGCAATTTTGGTCGATCTCTACTTTAGATGCATATCCTGGTGCTCAGTTTTGAAGTCTGTTTTTCCAGAAAAATGTCAACTGAAGAGAAGAGAAGACTTAGCAGTGCAATTGCCAAGTTATGTCCTGAGGATATCGACAAGGTTGTAGAAATCGTTGCCTAGAAAAACCCTGACTTTCAAGCAGCCAGGGAAGACGTGGAAATTAACATGGACGTTCAGGTTATAACCCTTTCACAACTCGTCTTTTCAAAAGGTTTTCTGTAAAAGAAGCTAAAATCTTGTTCATTATAATGTTGGTATTGCTTATCAAACATGCGTTTATTGTTTCAGATATAATGCAAGTAATTGATTTGTTTATGTGATTGATGCAGACTGAGTCAACTTTATGGAAATTGAAGTTTTTCATCAGAGATGCCCTACATGACTGGAAGAATTCACCAAACATCAATGAGGATAATCTGGTCATTCTTCACGAACAAAAACAAGGGATACAGATAATCTACAGAACACACATACAGGCAGGGTGGATGATTTTTTTTTTTTCAATATAAAACTCACATGGGGTGGGCCCTATGTGAGTTTTCTGATTTTGTTCCGTGAATGAACAGTTTTGGTAAACAGAAATTGTCCTAATCAAAACAATAGTAACAGAAGAAAAAGGGAGATTTGTGATATCCTTGCTAAGACTTTGCAGAAGAGGGGCAAAAGGTTCCCTGGCTGACAGTACCATATCCTGTTTGGCTCTCTTATGTAAATAAATTGTATATAATGTTCGATATTTTTTTATTTTATTTTTTTAAAAGATCATTATATTTTGCATGGGGAAAATTTGAAGTGCTGTTTTGGCTTGTTGAAAGCAAGAATGGATCCAATTTCCATGGCTAGAAAAGGGTAATTTTAGAATTCTGGAATATGTTAGAATACCTGAAGCACCTCATTATCAAAATTTATAGTGAATTCATTACAAACAATTATTATTAATTTTTTTTTCTCAAAATTTATAGTGAAATCATCACAAACTCTAATCGTTTAGGCCTTACACAAAGTTTGATATACTAATTGTCATTTTCACGATGCTCTTTCTCATACTCGAAATTACATTAAGGTCATGTGTTGTTGAGGATTGAAATCAAATTTTTTAGTAAATTTTAATTAAAGTTGATGAAATGTGTGGTTGAAAAGTTGTGGATTTTATAAAATATGTTGTTAAAATAATTATTAATTAAAATTAAAATTTTAATCTATATTTGGGTTAAGAGTAAATTTTACTTTGTGGTATAAATAATTAAATTGTTTTTATTTTCAAACTTCCATCTATTAAAATGGTTATTTGTTTAAGACTTGTATAATTTATAACCTTTTCAAGTTTGACTGCTCATGAATTTTCCTCCCATCCAAACCCAATCATGTTACATGTGTGTGTATATATATATATATATAATATTTTTTTTTTTTTTTTATTTTTTTTTTTTTGATATTGTTCCATGGGACAATGCATAAGAAAAAAAAAACACTTTCTTGTGAAAGCATAATTCTTCCAAAGGTGATTTATATCGGTGTCCTCCCCTTTTATATGGATAGGAATTCATTTCGAATAAAATATAATTTATTTAAAGTGAGTTTTCTTCTGTGTAAGGGGATGGATACCCAACATTAACACCATATTATATTCAAGTAACTTATTCCTTCTGCCAAATCAAGGAGACTTTGTGATAACAGTTCCCAGAACGTGGTTCAAAATTGACTGAAAATTTGCGTGCACATTGGTGACAATAAATTCAACAGTGGGACCCCCTTGATACTGCTTTTTTGTCTTTTTACATACAGCAGCAATAATTAATAATTATTAACATTAATTTATATAAAAAGAAATATTGATCCACGTTCACACTTCTGCTCTGAAATGGAAGATTCAGGCTGATGTTAAATATCATATTTAATGCAAACCAACCAAAAAACAGACATTTTCTCTGGCTTTGAACCTTCATTTCAACAGTTCCCACTACAGAATCACTCGAAGCCAGAGAAAATTAAACCCAAACAACATTTTTATTCCGCCAAAAAAAAAAAACCAATAATGATGAATAAACCTTGGATTCTTGGTCGATAAACCGTAAAATCAAGAAAATTTTTGCTCGAGATAAAAATGGGTAGTGGTGGTTATGATGTGTTGTGGGCTCAGTCAATGCTTTTTACCGAGCCAAAGGTATTTTTTTCAATGAGTGATTTTTTTCTTTTACTTTTTCTTTTTAACTGTTGGTTGTTTTCACTATGATATGATAGGGATCTTTTTATCTTCAGCTTTTTTTCTGTCAAAAGTTGCATTCTTTGACTTATTTTGAGTCTCTGGTGCTAAATCTATTTGGATGTTTGGTGAATACTGATGAACTTTTGAGTCACATATATTTTCTAAAGTCCTCTTTGAAGAACTTTGATGCATCCGTTTTTTTTATTGTTCAACTCTATCTGTGGATAATGTTTGCCATTTTCTGAACTGATCTTTGCATTTTTTGGGGGTTCTTTCTAATTAAGAGGTAATGTGTAAATGTTGAAGTTTTAAGGAGTTTTTGAGGACTTCAAGAATTTGCTTAATAGTTTCTTCAGACTTTTTAGTATTTACAATTGCATAATTTGTGGATATTTTCTGTTGATGCATTTCTATTTAATGGAGAAGGATTGGAAACTCGAATTCAAGATGAAGGCGAAATCTTTTACGAATCCTAAATTGAAAACTGTAGATGTCAAAATCTGTGTTCATTTGCTTCTTTCTTCTGTCTGCTTCCCTTTCTCTTTTCATGTGTAAAAATATGATTAGCTGGTGCATTTCTATTAAAGGGTTTGGACTTTATTGCTCTCTTTTAATTAGTTGGTGATTAGAAACATCGCAACTGTAATGAGACGGGATGAGCATTAAGTATTGGATATACAAACTGAAAATTAGCTTCAGCTTAAAATTGAGGAAGATGATGAAATGCATTTGCTCCGGAGAGCACTTAACAGCAGATGAAATAATTCCTTCATCGGAGTCCCTGGCGACTCGGGATTATTCAGCCAGTGGGTATTCTTCTCGACCAGGCGAGGCTGACCCTAAGTTGGACACCAGCAATATAGAAGAGGCAGAATCATCACTTCGTGAGAGTGGATTTTTGAATTATGAGGTTGGTAATTCCAAGCTTCACTGCATCAAAATTTTCTTGTATTTGTGATGATCATTATAAAATTAGCTTTTTTTTTTTTTTTTTTTTTTTTTCTTTTTTGTGTAACTATTGCTTTGAGAAAGAATCCATAGTTTTCTAATTGAAAGGTTCAACTGGAAAGACGGTTAGAGATTAAAAGGGTCCAAGCCAGGTCAACAGTTAACCCTGAATGCACATCTACTAGACAGGACATGGAAATATAAGAAATGTGATTTTATATTCACATTCTTTCTTAATACTGTCCAATACTTGTCTAAACCTCCCAACAAAGCATGCTATATATGCTTATCTAGTTGGCTTATCTTTTTCGTTCTGCAATTTGCTTCTCCCATACCGTGAATTGAGATTTCTGTATTAGTTTCTAACTATTCACATCTAAGCATTTCCTAGGATTAATAACTAGAAAGTTCCTGTCTTCAAAAATAATTTTTACTTTAAACTGTCGTTCATGCAAAAAATCTTAAATTTGAAGAATGCTCATGCAAAACTGATTCAAATCTAAGTATTAATTAATGATTAATCATTCTTTACGTGGCTCGTTTCTTAATTGCCGTGAGTATTAAGTAACTAATATAAAGTTAGCTGCTGGAAT
Source organism: Olea europaea var. sylvestris (assembly GCF_002742605.1). Classification (NCBI taxonomy): domain Eukaryota; kingdom Viridiplantae; phylum Streptophyta; class Magnoliopsida; order Lamiales; family Oleaceae; genus Olea; species Olea europaea. Next base: position 309,491 of record NW_019266538.1, on the reverse strand, counting down.
TTCTAAATTTGGCCATTATTCTCCTATAACTTATTACGAAGGTCTGCTAATTTGGGAGAAGTGATCCTGGTTTCTTCTTATGGATGCAGTACAGTGTTCAATATCAGGTTTTATTAGTGCCTTCCTTTTATGTGGGAGTAATATAATTGCTGAAGTTATATACTTCCGAATAATATTAATCATATAAAAAGATCCCGACAAGAATTATTGCATTGCTTAACATCATAACTTAACCTGTTTAATTCATAGGAAGCTAGAGCTTTATTGGGGCGACTTGAGTATCAAAAAGGGAACATAGAGGGTGCCCTTAGTGTGTTTGAAGGAATTGATATTGCAGCAGTGATTCCTAAGATAAAAATCACCATAGCTAGAAGATGCGAGCTCCCTAGACGTCATTCGCAAAGTGACGCTACCCCAGCTATGTCTATCCATGCAGTAAGTTTGCTCTTTGAAGCAATTTTTCTAAAAGCAAAATCACTGCAGGCTCTTGGAAAGTTTACGGGTACGTAACATTTTTCACTATGTAGTGGTACATGCAGATAATTTTCTCTTTCTCCCTCCCCGTTCTACGTGTGCATATTTTTTCAAATATGTGCTTTTGATCTTTTGATTGAAATGCTAAGCTTTCATCCTTGGGATTAGCAGAAGCGGCTCAATCTTGCAAGGTGATATTGGACACTGTTGAATCTGCAATCCCAGATGGCCTGCCTGAAAGTTTTGCTTTTGATTGTAAATTGCTGGAGACCTTAAACAAAGCTGTTGAGTTACTTCCAGAGCTATGGAAGCTTGCTTATACTCCTCAAGAAGCAATTTTAGCCTATAGGCGGGCCCTACTTTATCAGTGGAATCTTGATATAGAAACCAGAACAAAAGTAGAAAAGGACTTCGCTATATTCCTCCTTTATAGTGGTAATGATGCTTCCCCTCCAAATCTTCGTGTACAGATGGAGGGTGCCTTCATACCTAGAAACAATATAGAAGAGGCTGTTCTACTACTACTACTTATTCTCCGAGAATTTAGCCTCAAAAGGATTGGATGGGATCCATCAATCTTGAATCACCTCTTTTTTGCATTATCTATAGCAGGCGAATTTCAGTCCCTTGCGTATCAGGTTGAAGAGTTGCCTCCTGGAATCATTGATGAAAAAGAAAAATACAATTCTTTAGCTCTGACTTACTATGCGGAGGGTGACAATGTGATTGCTTTAAATCTGTTGAGGAACCTATTGAATAATAGAGAGATCCATAACTCTGCTTTTGAATTATTATTGGCTTCAAAGATTTGCACAGAGATTCCTAATTGCCTTGATGAAGGAATAGGATATGTTTACAAACTTTTTTCTGAATCTGATGGGAAATGTGACGAGATCGCTAGCGTTGCAAATTGTTTACTCGGTGTCTCTCTTTCAATTCAATCTAGAGGTGTTGGTTCTGATTCTCAGAGGACGTTGAGACAATCTAAAGCACTTGAGGCCCTTGAAAATGCACAAAGAATGACGAAGGAGAAAAATGTTTGTGTTTTGTATCACCTAAGTCTAGAAAATGCCGAACAGAGAAAGATGAATGTTGCTCTTTATTATGCAAAACAGCTTTTGAAACTGGAGGCTGGGTCTAGCATAAAGGGATGGATTCTTCTTGCTCGTATTTTGTCAGCTCAGAAAAGGTATGTAGATGCCGAGAACATAATTGATGCTGCTCTGGATGAGACGGGAAAGTGGGATCAAGGAGAATTGCTACGGACTAAGGCCAAACTGCAGATTGCACAGGGAAATTTAAAGGATTCAATTGAGACATATACTAAACTTCTTGCTGTCCTTCAAGTCCAGAGAAAAGGTTTTGGAATCCAGAAAAAGCTTTTAAAGGTATGGTGGTGACACATTACGAGCATGTCTGATAAGCTTGAAACTTTAACTTATAAGTAAATAAGTAGGTTTTAATATAAATATTTTTCATTTGTTAAAGTTGGAAATAAGTTAATTTGCAATGAAGAGTGAGTTACTTTCCAAGTAAGTATTATTATTATTTTTTTAATTAAAGTAAAGAAAAAAAAACATACCCAAGCATGTTTGACATAAGTAACTTTTATTTACTTTTAAGTTTAGCCCAACATGCTCTCTCTCTTTCTCATTGATCTATCACTAAGCATTCCCTCAAGTGATGTCAAATTTGAAATTCAAGGAAACTTATTCGACCTTAATACTTTATGAGCAGGAAAAGCAAATACTACAACGATATGCTGAAGAGCGAACTTGGATATTGTTAGGCTGTGTTTTTTTATTTTCATGTTCATTTTCATTACTCTCAACCTTTTTCAATCCACAGAACAGGAGGAACATTAACAGGAGTCTAGAAATGGAAACATGGCATGATCTAGCAAATGTTTATACAAGCTTGTGTCAATGGCGGGATGCTGAAATTTGTCTTTCAAAATCTGAGGCTATCAATTCACATTCTGCTTCTAGATGGCATTCCACAGGTAATTTATTTTATTTTATTTTATTTTTTCTTCAAATTTTATTTTTATTTTTATTTTTTTACTTTTTTTTTTTTTCCAAAAATTTGAACAACTGTCGTGTTAGTGTGATTGACGACTGTGATCCATAACTGTCCTCATGGTCATGGACTGCTTCTGCTTTAATGATTAATGGGATAATCAATTTGCAGTCTGTTCAGTCTGTTTCCTGGTGTTCATTGCCACGTTATTGAGTAATCTTTGGGTAGAATTTGGTCCTTTCTTGAGAACGAGTACATGGAAATGAAAAAACCATGCATAGGGCCAATTGTGGACATGGCTGACAAATTTCTTTTTTCTCTTTCTTGTTTCTTCTTTTGAAGTGGCACTAGCTAAATTGAAATGTAAAATGTCGAAATCAATGGCAACAAAAATTCTTCCAAAAAGTTCGGAGTGGCCTAAAATTGTGAATCGAGTGGCACTCATTGTGGCACCAAGAAGAACAATTGTTTGCTCTTTTACTGTGCTCTCAGAGAAACTCCCGGAGAGCTCTAAAGGCAAAAACTAGCGAGCTTTTGAGATATCATTTCATCATGTGTAGAATCTCATTGTTTGCTTTATATTCTCATTTTCATCCTGTAAGATTTTTTGGAGTCATCGTCAACCGTGGATATGAGATGTTCTTATAGTGATAGTATTATAGGGGTGTATAGGGTGCTTATATTATTGTATTAGGTTGCCCTAGATTTTTTAGAATGTATAAAGGAACTTGGGGGACCATTCTGAAAGATACACAAATTGAAAGTTGTGAGATCTCTGCTGTAAATTTCTCTTTATAATAGACATAGCTCTCATGTTGAGGGTGAATCACTCTAAAGCTCTGCATTTGTTTTTCATTCTTCTTGTCTGTCATTGCTTTTGAAATTAGGATTATGACTTAATCCATAACACGTTTTCCTTGGGATTCAACTAGAGGCCTTCCTTATGAAATACTTGAAATTGTTAATTCAAGGGTTGTTATGAACGTTTTCGTTCCTCATTTTGCCAGGTTTACTTTACGAAGCAAAAGGTCTCCACAAGGAGGCTCTCATGTATTTTGGGAAGGCCCTCGATATAGAACCGAACCATGTTCCGAGCTTGATATCTACTGCTGTCGTTCTTAGGCAATTAAGTGACCAATCACTGGCTGTAGCAAAAAGCTTTCTGACTGATGCATTGCGGCTCGAAAGAACAAACCCAGCAGCATGGTACAATCTTGGGCTACTCTACAAGAGTGAGGTTGGTTCATCAATGGAAGCTGTAGAGTGTTTTGAGGCTGCAGCCCTTCTCCAAGAATCTGCTCCAGTCGAACCTTTTAGATGATGTGATTCAAAGTTGAGGATGTACTTGCATTCAACAAATCCAGGTTTATGAGGTGGTTTTGTCAATGGAAAGCCTTGATGCAACTGAATTTGTTGATTCTTCTAGCTTATGAAGTTGGTATTTGGCGAAATAAGTGAATAATTGAGTACATTTTTATCCAGATTCACTTCTTTATATGCATTCAAAAATCAAGGACTTTAGCAAAAATATGACTAACTTGTCAGCACTTTGGCAAAGAGATAGATAATGAACCTTAAATGTGAAAGAAGATACAAAATATGAAAGACAAAAACCTTGCGAAAAACATCATCAAATTTTCAGAAAAAAGAAAATAAGGCAATACTGAATTGCTATTGAATTTACTTTTTACTAAGATCAATTCCAGCCTTCTTAGCCACTGCATCAAGTCCATTCTTCTCTATGGTCTTGAGAGCTTTGGTTGACAATCGCAATTTGACATAGCGCTTCCCGGCTTCCCACCAAACTCTCTTATATTGCAGATTCACAAACTGCAGCCTCTTCGTCTTGTGGTTTGAATGGGAAACTTTGTTCGCCTTGTTTGATTTCTTTCCCGTGAAGGGACATATCCTACCTGAAGGCAAAATCGACTCCAACAGTTCAATACCTTTCTGTGGGAAATCAAGAAACCAAGCAGTAAAGCCCATAATATTCAGAGACAGAAGCTTAAGATCAAAAATAAAAATAAAAAATTCATCAACTGACATCATTAGTACAAGGAATCAAAGTTCTCAGCAAGCACATTTCAGTCATTTAAAATTTAATCCTCTTTAAGTTTTATTGATATTGCAGTGTGATAAAAATAAAGACTTTTCCCCCTTTTTACTTCGCCTTGCAGTGGCAAGGACATTGACTGAGGGAAGACTATCAGTTAATGCTCAACGATTCGAGAATGTTTACCCTTCACATTTCTGTCCCGTCAAAATAGAACAAAGTGCTAGACAAAGGGAATGTGAAATTCATTCATATTTCATGAATTTTAATCATCAAGGAAGGATCTTTAAATTTGTATAGGTTCATTATTATCATAATCAAATTCAAATAAATTCCAAGTCAAACAGTAACTTCGATTGCTTAAGAAGCCTTATTCTTCAAATTGCAGCAAGAGAAGGTCTCTATTCCACCTTATGTTTCATTAAGGAAAAGTAAATTTGATACCAGACATAACAGAGAATTAAATAGCAGAGACCAGAAGAGAGCTATAGAAGAAAAGATTGCATCAATGATTATGTCAACAACGACATACTAAGCCCTGTTACTTACAAATTTGGGTCCGAAAATTAATCCTTTTTCGTCATCAATGATTATCAAATTTTCTCTTTGAAATTATTTGTCTCTGCAAGCAAGAAACCAGCCATTTTTGAAGTAAAGCAAAAGATTAACCTTTTAAACTCGCATCTCCTATTTTATTCCAATATTTGATTTATGATTTAATTACGATGAAAATGAAGATGCACCTAAACAGGCATAAAATCCAGTAAAGGGATTAAAAAAATCAAGAATTAAACTCAAAAGAATACTATCTTACTGCACCTGCAAACTTTCTATCCTCCCTTCCACGAAGAAGGTAAAGGAGCACATGAAAACATAAATCGTAGTACCTTGCTCTGGAAGGATGTAATTAACGCAATTTTCCTTTTAGATCATTCAATAAGTTTTAGCCTCCTCCCAAAAAAAATAAAAAATAAAAAATAAAACAAAATAAAATAAAAAATTCCCCCAAAGGCCCAAAACAATATAAGAAGTAACAACTTATATAATCTGTAACATCACTCACGCGCACACACAGATTGAGGGAAAAGAAATTACGAGCAACAGGTTGGATAGAAGGCCTGAAAGGAGCAGAGATTGGGCTGGAAGCAAATGTTTGAAACTGGGTCGTTGAAATTTTGATGCCACTCAACTGGGATGTAATGAACCCTAGCTCTGAATCCATTCTTGAACTCTTCATTGAAAATCTGTTCGAAAATTGGGATTTTGCTGGCAATCCAACTGCCATTGGCCGTACTGTAGCAATGAGTGTTGCCATGTTTGTAAAAATTCAATTTTTTCTTAATTTTTGCAGAAAATGATTGAAGAGAACAGGGGAAAATGGCGTTAGAGGGGGAGAGTGAGGGAACCGAAATGGTGAATGGTGGATAATGATCTGAGGTTCTTTTCTTCCAACCTATGGTTTCTGTTCTTTTAAGATATTAGCATTTTGCCCCTTGAAATTTTACTATTTTGAAAATATGCCCCAAAATTTGTGCTTTCGTAGCTATGACTCGAATATGCTTTTCATTTGAGCCCTTTTTAAACAAAAATTAATGTTTTTTCCAAATTTAATGAGGATTGGAAGCTTTTGTTTTTTTTTTTTTTTTTTTCCCCTCTTACTAAAAGAGATCAAAAGATTTCACCTCTCCTCGAAAGAAGGCTTGAAATGCTTGGTAAGGCTGGGGAACCTCATTTATCTATCATAGGACCATCTCCCTGAAATTACTTCGAAAAACTCTTTACTAACTTTTTCGATTCATGTGAAGATGAGACAAATTTGAATATTCCTGGAATTGGCATGGATTAATTTGTCAGAGCAATCTACCTCAATTGGCAATTTTAATGCATAAGACAATAAATATCTACCACATTAATATGTTAAATAATAAATTGTTACGTATATATCACACAGGACAATTACTCCAAATATTGGTTTATGATAAAGTATTCATAAAGAGACATTGGGTTACTCTCGAGTCCCTGACACGTGCAAAATTTCTTAGATCTTATTCAAGGGATTTTTCAAAATAAGGATGGGTGCGCTCAAATGTAAAGTCAGTTATTGGAGCTTGTTGCAGTTAAGTCATTCGATAAGTTTCAAATTCAAAATCTTCTGCTGCGTGAATTTCCTGAGACATAGCATTATTCATTAATAAAATTCGTCACCAGCTTTTTTTTTTTTTTTTTTTTTTTTTTTATAAAAATATCTATTTATCTTTTAAGTTATTTTGTATTTTAAAATTATTTTAATTTAGCTTTTGGAAGTAAAACTTTTTAACTTACTTTTTGTTAGGGGGAAAAAAATGTAATTTTAAGCAGTAAGCGCACGAATGCTAGGGATGACACTTTGAATCGTTAAAATCGAAAATTGCAGATAATCAAACCGAACGAGGCGAAAAAATCGAATCGATGGTGCAATGGAATGGTGTTTCGCACGAGTAGTCGCTAACAATTAAAAAAGGGATCACACGATTGTGTAAGGAACAAACCTCTTGAAACGAAATCCCAAAAGAGGGTGTTTTATTAGCGATGATTTACAATTGAAAATAAATAAAATGTCTCCAAGGGGCACAAGCACACGAGTACTAAAAGAAGTGTTTAAGTTTAAACTAAGAAATCAAAATTACATATTTTCTATTTGAGAGTGATTGATTCGGGGTCTTTTTCTATGTCTTCTCTTCATTTTCTATTCCCCTGATTATTTTTTTGTGACAAACTGCTTGAAAACTGCTTGATTGCTGTATAACTACCCGCTTTCTTTATGGTGGCTAACTTGTTGTGGAACTGCCGTCTCTAACTGTTACCATTACTCTTTGTCGTTCAATCGCCTTCAACTGGGCTCCTTGAATCGTGGAATGTGATAAAATCACTCAATAACTACTTCATCAACTGCTATTCTGGATAACCATAATGTTTTATGCTTCCTAAGATCCTGGGCGATTCGAAGGTTTGGGCGAGAACGGGGTCATCACTCTAGGCGACCGTAAGGTACTCCATTCGCTCAGATTCTGGGTGTCTTGCAAGTTTAGGCGACGATATTACCGTGTTCATGGGCTTCCATTGCATTCCTCAATAATCCTATTTAGACCTTTATCCTGGACTCCCCAATTGGGCTTCGCTCTTTGGGCTATTTGATTTGGGCTGCACTTTTAGTGTGTCAACAATTACCTCCCAATATGGCAGAATTAATACCAATTATTAATCTTTGCCATATTCACTTTGTATTTTCGAGCAATATTTGAAATTTCCAAGAATTTCAATCATTATTTCCTTCTACAGCCTGAAAAGGTACAACGTTACAAACCCTTATAAACCCAAAAGACACGCCATTTCATCGCACCACTAAACTACGTCTCTATATTTCGTGCCTCCTCCTCACTATTTTACTGTTCATCTTCTTGCTTCTCTACTACGTTTCTCAGGCAAACCTTATCAAAACTATACTTTGTTTCCAATGGCGACTTCACAAACTTAATCTGATGATTCTTTTAATTTCGAAGATTTCCAAAAAATCCTTACTAGGCCGTTTGTAAATCCAAACTTCCTTGCACAAGCTAATGCTGACCTCAATGAATTCTATTTGGGTCCATCGTTTAATAATGCTGAAGCCGTTGGACAAGTGGAGGTGGGTCAGCTGTTCTCTTGCACTCAAGGTCCTCCGTTCCTAAACTCCTTGCCATTGAGGCTAATTCGCGAAAAAGGTATTCGCACTTAGCCCAAAGCTGATGTTATTTTTCGTAGATGGCATGCACATCTTGTGAATCATGGCCCCACCAAGGCAATTTTTGATCGTGCTAGAATTTCAGATTTATTAGAAATTACTCTTCAACCCCCAATTTTTAACCCAGTACTTTTTCCTATTGCTTTGAGTTTTTAGTCTTCTGAGTATAACACTTTCGTTTTCCCTCTTGGTCCCATGTCTATTACTTCAAGGGATGTTGGAGCCCTAGTAAATCTTCCGCCTTTGGGCAATACCATCTTTCCTGGTATCTTGATTTTCAGTGTTGCCCCGAAATTTGACAAGAAACTTACTGAGTCCTATTCAAGCCTGCAAGGCCTTTATAATCACTCAAGCGCTAAACCTTCCCATGCTGAGCATGTGACCTTTCTTCTTCAAATTTGGCTCTGTAAATATATTCCTTGCATGCCAAGTATGAAACCTTTTATGAGCTACTTACTCATAGCGCATGAATTGGCGCGTGGTAGGCCTTTGAACTTATGTTCCTTCTTTTTAACCGCCCTTTATAGAGGCATGGCTTCCCTTCAGTTTCAAATGAAAAATGGTGTATCTCCCACTGGCAGTGGCCCCCTTTGGTTCACTCAACTGTGGTTGAGAGCATATTTTTCACCACTTGGTGCTCCATCCATTTCCCTTCATTCTGCTAGCTACTATGGGCTAGCCATTGATCCACTGACCCCTGTAAATATGTCCAGTAGGGACATTTTTTTATTATTTTATACATTAGATTCGATTCCTTCTTTCTTTCCTTTTCCTGCTCATTTGACTCTAGATTATGTACAACCTCCATCCACCCTAGTCTCTCTACTTGTTTGGGTTCAGTTTTTGATTGGGAGGGAATTGTTCCACGATATCTTAACTGGAACCAATGCCAAAGTTGGGGTTGAAATATATGCTCCCCAATTATTTGCTCGCCAACTTGGTTTTGGCCAAACTTGGCATGTTCTTCCTTGTCACTCCAAAAATTTGACAGATCGCTTTCACACTATTAATAAGGCAGAGGCACAAGCTATAGATGCTCGCAACATTCTTTTGACGAGCAAATTTTCATTAGCCCCTTTCAATTCTAGCTGTGCTGTCCATCCTCTTTTTGAACAGCTTTGACCATCAGTAAAACGCCGATTGTTTGCAACTGATGCTAATTGTGCCTTCCATTTACTAGACTAGCCAGGCACTCCCTCTACTTCTCCTATTTTGGTCACCCCTATGTCCATTAGGAATCCTTCCTCCCCTATTCGCGCTAAACATTCTATCCATCCATCTGCTTGCTACCTGCCGAGGCTACTGCAGCTAAAGGTGCTTTAAGCCGCAAACAGCCAGCTTCAGCATCTCCCATTTTGTAGGATGATAACGATGAAGATGATGACGCTCCTCTCATCCTTAGGAGAAAGGTAATTGAATTTGTTTATTCACAATCATACTTTTCTATGTACTAATGGTTTACCTGAATTACTCAGAAAAGTTCAGCCTCTCCTTCGAAGGCTTTAGTTTTGGCAGCCCCTACTCCATCATCTTCTGCTGAAGCTGCTTCGTCCAAATCAGCTGATGAAGGGATTATGCTTAAAGAGAAACCCTTAGTCCCGGAACCTTCATCACAATCAGTAGAAAGGCCATCTTCTTCCCAGGGCGACGACCCCCCAAACGTCGAACCAGAAGATAATACATATTTTGATGTTTTACCTTTGCTTGTGCTACTGGTTTCTAATTCGTTGCTTCTTGAATTATGCAGAGGCTCCCATGGGCCTGCCCGTTGTGGCAGAATCTTCTCGCCCAAATAAGGGAAAGTCCCCACAGGTGGTGGAGCTAACTGGTGATATGCCTGAACTTCACAAGATTGCTGATGAGGTAACATTTTGCTTCACTTTCATTTTCGCTTCGTTTATTATAGTGAAAGTCCTCAATGTTGGCATTTTTCTTTGCAGGATGCTGATGACATTGTGCGTTCCATCCAGAACTTGTTTACTTCCTCGGGGCAAGTCAAGACGTCTCACCCTACTTCAACCAGTCATCCTTCTGCTTCTTCAGAGGAAAATATGAAGCTTCTCAAGCAATCGGTATTTGAGTACGTGTCTTTCATGGACATGGATATCGGCTAGGCTAGTGCTAATAAACATAAGGATAAGCTTGAGCTGTTGAATGCGAAATTGGCGCAAGCACTTACACTTCCATCGTTCAATGTTTCTGCTGACTTTAAAGCAACATTGAAGGTTGTTCGCTCTAACATCCTCTCCTTGCTAGCAAAAAATGTTGAACTGAAAGCCAGGAGTACTCAATATCTTAGTGCTGCATCTGAAAGAGAATCTTTGCTTCTAGAGATTAACAAAGTCAAGGATGAATTAAAAGAAATCTCTTCCGACGTTATGATCGAAGACTCTTTGATGATAAGTTTGGCTGCAGAGATGAAGGAGTTTCAAGCAAAAATGAACGACTATAGGGCGAGAATGGCTGCTAAAAAGCTTAATGCTTCCCAACGAATTGAGCGAACTAAGTCTTTGGTTGAGCAGTACAAAAAGCTAGAAGTTGATGATGATTTTGTAGCTGAATTAAATGTCGCTTCTTCTCAGCAGAGTGAAGATTGGGGGAGACTTAGGGAAAGAATTCGTTCGGTCTGGGGTGAATTGTAATTAAGACATCTAATGCCTTAACTTTCCTTTTATAACTTCGCACTAATTGTCATTGCTAATTTTGAATGTAACAACAGTTATCGTCATTAATGAACGACTAATTTGTCTACTTGCATATTAATTGACGTTGTCCTTAATCGTCAACCTCCCAAGCATTCAATTGCTTTATGCTAAGATTCATGTACATTCTTCCTTGGTATTTCCGTCTCTTTTCCCAATACTTTGGGTCATTTGGTTTTAGTTATTAGGCACGAATGTGGCCATTCACATTCTATCTTTTCACCTTCACGCCTCTATAAATGCGTGTGTATTTCGCACTCATCATTTTCATTTCCATTCTTTTCTTCAAAAATTAATTTGCTGCCATCGTTTGGCATCTCAACAATTGATCCAAAATTTTTGTCCTCCATAGAAATGGATCATTTGATCCGCCCATTTTACTATCTGTTTTGAGTCACCTTTGGTATGGGAGATATAGTAAATATTTTTTGGCCAGCAAAGTTCTTCCCATCGTCTCCATGTTCTTTATAAGGAGTTCAATGATGGAAGACAATTTTTGAGGATGCTTTTCAAGCCACTTTGCTTGCTGAGAGTGTTTCTCAATTTCCTTGCCCGTTATTGCAGCAATGCGATCAGGACGGCAACCAAGGCTGGTTCACCCTCTTGCTTAGCAATCGACCGAGAAATTAGTTTGCTCTCAATTGTAGATTATAGAGTATTTAATATTTTGTATCTCACAATTTGTAATGTATATTTGATAAATAAAGGAATTTATTTGAACGTATTTCGTTCTGGCCCTATTTATCTACGATCGTTCAACGCAATTTGATTGCGCTTTTATTTGTTCATTCTCCCATAAGAAAGGAACATATTTTTTTAAATATTTGCCATTAATGAACCTCATGTGCTTGGTGCCATCTAAATCTTCTAAATGGTAAGCTCCATTAGGCAACACACTATTTACTTTATATGACCTTTCCCAATTGAGCGACCACTTGCCATACTTTGGATCCTTACTATCCAAAGGGAGTATTGTTTTTTAAACCAATTTGCCTAGGTTAAATGACTTGGCTATAACTTTTTTATTGTAAAACTTAGCCATCCTTCGTTTTTGAACTTGCAATCTATTTAGGACGTCCAACTTTAATTCTTCCAACTCCAATAAATTTTGAACCAGTGATTCGGTATACTCATCATCACTTAACTTATGTTGCAAACACACTCTGATTGATCGCACATTGATTTTCATAGGCAAAACGGCCTCCTGTCCATAAGTAAGTTGGAAAGGAGTAACTTTGATACTTGACCGAAGCGATGTCCTATAAGCCCATAAGGCTTTGTTTAGACATTCGTGCCAATTCCTAGCGTTTTCATCTATCATTTTCCTTATGATATTTTTTAGAATCTTATTAGAAGATTTTGCCTGTCCGTTAGATTGAGCGTAATATGGTGTAGAGTTCACTAATTTAACTCCAAACTCGCTCAAGAATTTATTCACTTGATCTCCATTTAAAGAAGTTCCGTGATCTACCATCAAAGTTTGTGGAATCCCAAATCTATAAATAATATGATCACGGATAAATTCTATGACACTCTTTTGGGTGATCTCCTTTAAAGGTATCGCTTCTGCCCACTGAGTGAAAAAATCAGTTGCAACTATAACAAAGATATATTGCTTGAACGATGGGGGATAAATCTTTCCTATCAAGTCTATCGCCCAACCCTTGAACGGTCGAGGTTTGATAATGGGTGTCATCTCTCTTGCTGGCACCCTTTGTATTGGACCATGCTTTTGACATGCTAGACAACTCTTTGCATATTGAACATATAATTCTCCCATCTTGGGCAAAAAATATCCATTCCTAATAATTAACCATCTCATTTTTTGGCCTGTTTGATGAGCTCCACATATCCCTGCATGCACTTCAGCCATAATTGTTCTGGCTTCTTGCAAACTTACACATTTTAGTAATATACCATCAGAGCGTTTCTTAAACAACTCTTCATCTATCAATGTATAGTTTAGCAAACGCAACTTCATTTTTCTAGTTCCCCCTTTATTAGGTTCTTTAAGGAACATTTTAATCTCTGCCCTCCAATCTATTGCATCTCCATCTTATATGCAATGAATTTCAATTCTTCTCGCCCTTCTTTGGACTATATTATTCCATATTCATAAGTAGATTTCCAATTTGAAGCCTTTGAATACCCTGAGGCCATCTGGGCCAACTCATTTGCTATGTCATTATCCTATTAACACATTGAAACTCTACTTGGTCGAATTCTTCCAACAATTCTTGGGCGATTTCATATTGACTTATAATGGAATCACTTTGGCATTTAAAATCACCAATCAATTGATGAATTACCAATTGAGAACCGCCTCTAACGATCACATTCTTTACCTCCATATCTATCATTAATTTTAAACCCACGATTAAGGCTTCATATTCGGCTTGATTGTTGGTGCACATCCTATCCAAAGTGAATGCGAACTTGTAACAAATCCCTAAAGGATTTATCAATACTACTCCTACTCTTGCACCTTTAGAGGTTTTCGACCCGTCGAAATATAAAACCCAAGGTTTTAATTCGAATGAATTGATTTCTAATTCAATTTCCTCAGGCATGTCAAGGCATGGATGATCGGCCCGAAAGTTAGCCAATGCTTGATTTTTGATTGTCTTTTGGGGTATGTATTGTATTTCGAATTCTGATAATGCTAACGTCCAAAGGCCTACTCTCTGATGTAAAATAGGGCGAGAAAATATATACTTAACCAAATTTACTCTAGAAATCAAATAAACGGTTACAGGCCGTAAATAAGCCCTTAATTTCGTACATGTGAAATACAATGCAAGAAATAATTTTTCAATGGCAGAGTAATTACATTTACATTTTGTTAACCGTCTACTCAAGTAGTAAATCACCCTTTCTTCACCAAATCGGTCTTCTTGCACGACCATTCCAGCTATTGATTCTTGTTCAGCCGATATATACACTTTCATTGGCCGTCCTTGGATTGGTGACACCAACACTGGTGGACTTGATAAATATGTCTTTAGGCTTTCAAAAGCCTTTTGATGCTCTTTTTTCCAGACGAATTCGTCCTGGTTTTTCAGCTTTAAAATTGGGAAAAAAGTTTTAGTTCGCCCTACACAGTTAGAAATAAAGCGTCTTAAAAAATTTACTTGGCCCAGGAACCTTTGCAATTCTTTTTTATTGCTAGGTGGTTTGACCTCTAAAATGGCCTTCACTTTATTTTTATCAAATTCAATCCCCTTTTTGTGTACTAAGAAACCAAGGAAGTTACCTGCATTAACGCCAAACGCACATTTCAGGGGATTCAATTTTAGTAATGGTCATCTTCGTTAATGGATTTGACCACTATATCATCTACATATACTTCAACAAACTTGCCTATCATATCATGAAAAATCAAGTTCATTGCCCTTTGATAAGTCGCTCCTGCATTTTTCAGGCCGAAAGATATAACTACCCATTCGAAACATCCTAGAGATCCAGGGCACCTAAAGGCAGTTTTGTGTATATCTTCCTCAGCTATATAAATTTGATTGTATCCTGAATACCCATCCATGAAGGAATATATTACGTGTCCGGCAGTCGAGTCGACTAAAGAATCTACTGTAGGCATTGGATATTCATATTTGGGTATGGCTATGTTTAGGTTCATAAAGTCTATGCACACCCTTAATTTACCATTCTTTTTTAGCACTGGCACGATATTGGACAACCACTCTACATATCTGGTTGTTCTAATAAAGTCTGCTTTTAATAGTTGCTCTATTTCTTTCTTAATCTCAGGAAGGACATTAGGAGCAAAACGCCTAGGAGATTGCTTATGAGGTTTAAAATTTGACTTGGTTGACAATCTATGTTCCACCAAATCTCTATCTAAACCAGGCATGTGTTCATATTTTCAAGCAAAACAACCTTATATTCCTTTAATAAAGCGATTAATTTATCACTAACCTCTTGATCGAGCATTTGGCTGACGAATGTTGGGCGATCTTCCCCTTCATTGCCAATATTCACTTTAATCAGAGGGTCTTGTATTTGAGTGTATCCAGGCTTGGTGATCCTCATTACTTCATCGCCCAATTCCCTTATAGGCACTTCTTCTTCTAAACAATCCACCTTGTTGACTTCTCGGCCAATACTTTGTTCCAACTCGAACACTGCCAATTTGTCTCCCAATGCTTTCAAGGCTGCTTCTTCTTTCGTCTTGTCTTTACATTCTGTATTGGTAGCCATTAATTTGGCTTTGAAGGCCTGAACATCAGTCATTCGCCTTTGTTGCTTACAACTCATTTAAAACTCCTTGATTACTTTTTTGCCAATTACTGGCTCTTCCTGGGCCATTATGTTTGGCCTCATTTGACTTAGGGTTGGCAACGGTTCGGTTATGAGTCGGTTCGGTCAAAACCATAATCGCACCACCAATTTTTTGACCATACCATAACCGCACCATAACCACGTAAATCGGTTCGGTTCGTATCTCAGTTCGGCACGGTTCGGTTCGGTTAATAACCACAAAAATAAATTATTTTTTATAGGTTCATCCATCAAATTGATATAAAACAATTTATGAAAAAAGTCAATGAAAACAAAAATACAGTATTCCAAATGAAAATGCAAACATTATCAAATAATATTTCAAACGAAAATGCAAACATTATCCTAATTTTCAATTGTAAAATACAAATTTAACAAACAATATTATAAATATAACAATACTAAACTTTTCCTTCATTCTTAATTGTTGTGCATCGAAATTACTTGATTTATTCTTCCCCACAAGTCTTACTAGTATAGATAAACACTCAAAGTTGATTTCTATATAGTAAATAAGAAATGTAAGTAGAGAATACAACGATACTACCTATTCCAGAATGGTTTTAACTAAGATTTAAATAAAAAAATGTATCTCTTCGTCAGTTTCCTTCTCGCTAAACGTTGCACAAGCTCTAGAGTATGATGAAGAAGTAAATTTTTTTACAAACAATAAAAAAAATTAACAATAAAAGGAGTCGTGCATGAGCTTGTGGTTTATGAAGAGTATGGTTTGCATTTTTATACTGTCATACTAATGCTATTATTATGGGATAATAGTAAGTGAGTTGGCCGGCTGAGTCATATAGATGTAATGGGGGGGAGATTTTATTTTGGGCTCGATAGAAAAGTAGTGTAAATCCCAATAATCAATTCAATTGTTTTTTTTAGCGGGTAATCGATTCGATTTCGGTTCAACGGAGTAAATATCATACCCGCACCGCCACGAACCGGTTCATTAAAATAAAAACCATATCCGCCCCATTGCACCATCAGTTCAATTTTTTTCGCCTCATTCGGTTCGGTTAACTGTGATTTTCGATTTTGACGGTTCAAATTGCCATCTCTAATTTGACTGAACGTTTCAGTGAGTGCATCTACCGAAAATGACTCCTCGCTCTGTGCAACAATTTGAGTTTCTTCTCCTTCTTGGACCACTCTGACAGGTCAATAATTTCCTTCGTACATGAATCTTTCCACTGAGTTTACTTCTACGACAAAAGGTCTATGATCTGCCTGTACCACTTCTGCTTCACCCTTGTCATTCCAGAAAACCAGGCATTGATGGAGCGATGAAGGTATGCAGCGACTTCCGTATATCCAATCCCTTCCTAATAACACATTGTAACTAGTAGGACCATCTATTACGAAGAAGACTGTGGTTCTAGTAGTTGTCCCTACAGTTATATCCAATGACATAACCCCTTTAGTTGAAGTTGTTCCTCCATTGAAACTTGTAAGGATGACTTCTGTTGAAATCACATCACTTTCTGTCTTTGCAAACTTCCTCATCATCCTAGATAGAATGGTGTTTATAGCTGCTCCATTATCGATAAGTACTTTTGCCACAGGTATACCGTTAACTAAAGCCTTAACGTACAATGGTCTCAAGTGTTTACTTAATTTCATGGCTGGTCTCTTAAAAATAGCCTTTTCAGCAGCATCTATTTCCACTTCCTGCTTGTTCTCTGTTGAATTATCTTTTTGTGATAAGTCAACGTGCAGTATGTCGCACTGAGCTTCCGCTTCCTGAATTTCCTTTTTATTGTTTTCCAATGCTTCTCCTTCGGTTACCCAACCTGTGGGAGTAGGCATTATTCTTAGAGCTGATCCATACTTTTCAGAGCGAGGTTCTCTCTTTTTCCTCTTGGGCATTCCGTACAGCACGTAATAATTGAAAGAACGCCCAGATGGTTCCCCCAACAAGTCTACTTCACGAACTTCCTCTCGATGTAGTTGCTTCAACAGAGTGTTGTGCGATACTCCTCTCTTTCTTCTTTCTGCTTCCAGATCAATTTCCTCTTCGATGTCCGTCATACCATCATCATCTTCACCATTGTAGGCCCTTGTAGAAGTTTGGCCTTCTTCACATTCCAGCGCACATGCTTCTTCCTCGTTATCCTCCTTCTCTTCTTCTTCTTTCTCTTTGTTCTTAAACTCATTGGCTAGTAAATAGTTATTAGCCATGACAGGAGGTAACGTACCGAACTGAATAGGAAAGGACTGATCTGGATTTTCTCCATCCCTTCTGCCTCGCTCAAACTTAGATCTCCCAGAAGAACTCTCTGGCAATTCTTCCATCGATTCACCTGTACTGGTCTCCTCACTGTCTTCGAGAACATTTTGATTGGCCACCTCGAGTAGTTTAGGCGCCTTAGGACGTGGCACTCCCTGTTGTTGCCTCATCATTCGTCCATAATTCCATTGAAAACGCGTTGTGTTAAGTTTTAGTCATCTCGTTGAAGGGTATCACCCTTCCTGCATTATACTGGAACGAATGCCATACATTTGGTTGGCGAGGTTGTGGCCTGAATGTTCTCCCATTATTTATTGACCTGAACTGCCTCTCGAAAGATGGTCCCCTATAGAATGATGTACCTCGCCCTCTACCAAGCTGAGCGTTTGGGAAAAAACTAGGGCAATGGTGATGCTGCCATATCCCTGGTTTCTCTGTATTTGCACTCACTTCTCTTTTACATCATACACACAGGACGTCTTCATCCTTTTCAGGCTCATTCCCTTTGATACGTTCAAAGATACTGGGATGTGGCCCAGGGTCCTCTTCTCCGTCATCTATAACCAACTTGAATTTTGGCAACTTATTTTTGAAACCAGTCGTCACCATGTTCACCCCAAGTGTCTGTGAAAAAGGGTTTTCATCCACTATCATCTTCTTCTTATCCTCGAACGTAATTCGTCCTGATTCAATATCATACTGTAACACATGGCGAGAAATCAAACAGTTGTTAGTCAAATGTGACAATGCATTGTGCCACTTACAATATTTTTTACCCTTGATTTGTTTAGAGCTTGGCAATTTATGTTTATCGCTCAACTTTATCTGCTTATCCTTATATAGTTTATCAAATATAAGGTCAGCTTTGGTTACATCGAACGAGAACCTTCTAGCCTTCTTATTCTCATCTTTTATAGGTTCATCCTTGCCCGATGATCTAGGCTTAGCCGTTATAGGACAAGTATACATGTCTCCTTTGATTAATTCGGCCAAACACATTTCGGTTTGATCGTAATACTCGTCATTAATAGTATGAACATTAAAATTTGGGTCTCTATAACAAGTTCCCTTACTAGAATTTTTCATTTGCTCTTCTTCTCTTATTAATCGTTCATATCTAATCACGTTTGTGCTCAATTGGAAAAGATCAGGAAATTCCCTGTCTTGGAATTTCTTTTTCAAATCAAAGTTTAGACAACTTTGAGCGATTTTGACAAACTCCTTTTCGGGCAAAGGTACAAAACATTTACTTCTTGCTGTCTTGAACCTTTGAAGGAAACCTTCTGCCTATTCGTTTGGCATTTGATGTAGATTCGCCAAATCAGTCAAAGTAACTTCAGACTCAGTCTTATAAAACTGAGTATGGAACAATTGCTCCAATTGTTGCCATGTTTGAACAGAGTTCGCTGGCAAATTGATGAACTAAGAGAAAGCTATTCCTGTTAATGAATTAGGGAACAACCTCATTTTATGGTAGTCAGTTACTTCACCACTTTGCAGTGTGAATCACCCTGTGTGCTCTAGAGTAGACATCTCTCCTAAACCGATAAATAATGAGAATTCTGGCACTCTATACCCTCTAGGCCATGGATATGCTTGGTCTACCCAATCAGGGTATGTCTTTGTGTAAGTCAGCCTAATGACAGTACGTACCCCAAAAGCCATTTGATCCTGTACTATTTCCATAATTTGATTTCTCAACATGACGTTGAAATCATATGGAATTCCTACAGGTTGGTTGATCAGTTGATTTGTCTGAGGCCTGATGTTTGGTCCTTAGTTGGTAACATAGTTGCCATGATTTGGGTTGTTGTTACCATTAGCCTGAATAGTTATTTCATCATTGACACGTAGGGTATTCTGTCCATTATTTAGGACATTATCTCTTATATTTAGGTTACCCCCCAAGTTAGATGTACCATTACCACTATTCTGATTTGGCATTACACCATCCCCTGGTTTGAAGTAGGTGGAACAAAAGGTGGTTCTATCCCCTGATTTGGACTTAGGACTGGGGAATTATGTCCCACGATTGTCCTAGTTTGAAAGTGATTTGCAATAGGCAC
Organism: Olea europaea var. sylvestris; assembly: GCF_002742605.1. NCBI lineage: Eukaryota > Viridiplantae > Streptophyta > Magnoliopsida > Lamiales > Oleaceae > Olea > Olea europaea. Next base: position 289,888 of record NW_019266538.1, on the reverse strand, counting down.
AACTGGCTGACAAATTTGGCCTACAAAATTAATTATTATTTCATTTAATGTATTCAGTTGTTTGGCCTTGTTGTCATAATGTGCATTCTTATTCTGAGTAAATCTTTTCATATTATGAACATTTCGTAGATTTACCTGTTCAACGACATCCTGTGTGAGTTCTCCAAGCAATGCACGTATGGTTCGAGGACTCAACTCTGTCATTGGTTCATAATGACTGTGACTGCTCTGACTCTATCCCTCTATTCGTGGAGAGCTTTGCTGCTCCTCATATCTCTCGATCACAGACTGGACTCCTCCCTGACTTGCTGCTTCCTTATCAGATTTGTAAGACATATTGTTTCACCTTTTGTATCTTCAACACCAAACACCAAGGTCCCACTGGGCGTGCCAAATTGTTTTACACGGGTAGTCGCTAACAATTAAAAAAGGGATCAGACGATTGTGTAACGAACAAACCTCTTGAGACGAAATCCCAAAAATGGGTGTTTTATTGGCGATGCTTTACAATTGGAAATAAACAGAATGCCTTCAAGGGGCACAAGCACACGAGTACTAAAAGAAGCGTTTAAGTTTAAACTAAGAAATCGAAATTACATATTCTCTGTTTGAGAGTGTTTGATTCGGGGTCTTTTTCTCTGTCTTCTATTCCTTTTATATTCCCTTGATTATTTTTTCATGACAAACCGCTTAATAATTGCTTGATTGCTGTATAACTATCCACTTTCTTTATAGTGGCTAACTTGTCGTGGAATTGCCGTCTCTAACTGTTGTCATTACTCTTTGTCGTTCAACCGCCTTCAACTGGGCTCCTTGAATCATAGAATGTGATAAGATCACTCAATAACTGCTTCAACAACTGCTATTCTGGATAACCATAATATTTTATGCTTGCTGAGATCCTGGGCGATTCGAAAGTTTGGACGAGAATGGGGTCATCGCTCTGGGCGACCGTAAGGTACTCCATTCGCTCAGATTCTAGGCGTCTTGCAAGCTTGGGCGACGATATTACCGTGTTCATGGACTTCCATCGCATTTCTTAATAATCCTGGTTGGACCTTTACCCTGGACTCCCCAATTGGGTTTCGCTCTTTGAGCTATTTGATTTGAGCTGCACTTTTAGTGTGTCAACAGATGGATATGATATTTGAATTTAATCAACCAGTTCGAGACGATGCGAGTATAGTATTTACGCCGTCGTCCCGAACCGAACCGAACCGATTACCCGTCAAATTTATTTTTTCTATCTAAATAGTAATTCAATGCAAAACATATATATAAAAAAATATCTAATTTTGCAAACTCCACAAGGGCCTTTTTTCTTCCTTTTTGTAGCCACACATGATGGTTATCAACTTACTCGTTCTCGAATCAAACTCAATCAACAATTTCAGTTTCAAAAAACTTATTCTCTTACGGTAAATTTGATCATTTGATTTTTTTTAGGCATCTAAATTGGTTTGAAATTAAGTATACATAGTCTTTGCCTTTTTTGATTTTGTCATCAGTCACCTAGACATCACCCTTGGTACTATAAATCGCCGCCTTCTTACAAATGTACCCTCTATCGGCCCCTTGTACAATTTTGATCCGGTAAGTGATCAATATCGCAAATTGTTTGAAGTGCTCCAATATAATTCACTCGACTATCAGTTGCTAACCATCATGTGTGATTTTTTTCATAACTTTTTTTTTCAATTTGACGACTGGAAATATGAAAAATAATTTATTTTTACGGTTATTAATCGCCCCGAAACGAAATATGAATTGAACTTAACCAAAATCGACTTACGTGGTTATAGTTCGATTATAATATGATAAAAAAATTGATAGTTCGATGATGATCTTGACCGAATCGAATCAAACCGTTGCCAACGGGACAACTTTGAGAATGGCTGGTGAATTCTTCCTTTTTTCCATAATAGCCTTTCCTATTAAAAGTACTATATTGCCCTTAATGAAATTATTTGCAAGATCTATCTTATATCTTTAAGGATTTATCAATCAGGTCCTATATCTATATTTTTCAATCTTTTGAATACCTTTAAGTATTCTTTATATTTTAATATTTCTTCAAAGATTATATGTTGACCTTTTTTAGTTATATATCCTCGAACTAAACCTTCTGAAATTTCTTCTTGTATATTTCTATGTTTAGTTATAATGTCTTCTACTTTTCTTATTTCTTTATAAGTTATCACAGAATCAAATCCTATATTATTTTTACAGCTATAATCTATATCTCTATATATTTCTTCAATTTTTTCTTTACCAATAGGGAATATATCATCCGATTTTTCATCTAATTTAAATAAAAACGAAACATCTTTTTCATCTAAAAATAAAATAAGATTTTTATCATCATTAGTAGTAGAAGTGGATGCTTGTGAATTGTTCATGGAGTAATTAAAGCATAAGCATGTAAAATAAGTAAATAACTTACAGTAATCAATTGGAAATAAACAGGCTTTCCCTCCAGTATGCTCTTATAGATGCTTTGCATGTACTTAATCAATCTTCTGAATCAAGTAAAGATTTAAAATGTTTTGAAATTATTTGGGTCCACAACTGCTTCCGCAAAAGGCTTTTCAATTAAGGTTACACTTCTCATTCTAGAGAACTAGCCGTGTTTCCACAGACGCTATCTCACAGTATCCAGAGTCTCTGTTTTCACCTCTATCCAAACTCTTTTCAGAATCAAGTTCCTACTTGGAACGAAATTTTGAAAGATAACTCACACACAAGGTGCTACAAATTTTTGTTAGAAAACTGCCTTTTCCCCTAACCATTCATCAAATACGGGTACTTTGGCATGGCTAACATCCATTCAAAATCAAAGTTTTGAAAATTTTTTAAAATCTCTATCTGTACTGCCGAGGAATCATGAGAAACTTAACGAAATCCTTTTATGTAGGCTTTGTTGAACATAACAAACTTTACTTTAATATTCATAAATTGTAATTGTACATGCTTACAAACTATATTTACATACCTTTGGTACTCACCTTATGAAGTTTAGAACTCCATAAGTGATTACCTTCTTACAAGCTTTCCTATCTTCAAGTTATCTAATATTTTTCTGAATACAAGTAGTGTATACAGATTACAAAAGGTTTCTCTCAAATGTGTTTTAAGAGAAATTATTTCAAGGTATTTCGAGATATCTCCCTTCTTCCTTCATGCCTCCTTTTATAGGAGATTTTAGAATCTTATCTTGGACAGATGTTTTCCACCTTTCTTTGTTGGGTAGCTGGGCCATCTTATCTCCACCGAATTCTCCATTGTCTTTTTGTTGAGTGGACCTCTTATCTTGAAATTGGATGTCTTATCTTTTATCTTTGTCTGCCACTTGTGACCATTGGTAGGAAGTAGTCACAATTATAGAGACTTTTCTTGCATTATCTTCTGTCTTCTAGTAGCCACAGTTTTTCTTTAATAAATTTCTTTATTAAAGTAATGATAAAGGGCTACTTTAGTTATCATCACTTCTCCATTTTTGAATCAAAGAATTCTGAAGGGAATTCTTCATCATTAAGGGATGCTTGACTCATATCTTCAACAACACAGTATTCACAATGATGATCACTGTAATTCCAAAGTAACTTGTATAATTCTTTAGCCATATCTTCCGATCCATTCACTTGGTTAGATATAATTGCAGATAATAGATGGTCGAGATAACAAATATCTTCTTCTTTGGTATCCATCCTTGCATTGGAATAGATAATATGATCTTCAGATGGATAAACCCATATTTTTTCTTTCTCAGTAATTATCTGAGTTACATGTTCAAATATTTCTTTATACCCTTTGGCTCTTCTGTAGGGCATCATATTAAGAATATCTTGATATCCATTTTTAACAACCTTTTGATTGGCAGGTAAAAAATGTTGATTTGTTAGTCCCATTTTGATCACATGGAACGATGGATGCATATATTCAAGGACAGGATCCCATTCCATTGTTGCTGAATGGAATCTGATATATATATTTGTTGTTTTAACAACTTCAGTATATCTTTTAACAGCTTTCCTAATGTTGGCCGGAAGCTGAGCTATCTCCTTGAGATCTTTACTAGGATATATACAAAGTATATTTCCTATTTCAAAGCAATTTCGAACCCAGTTGGCTGGTGCTTCTGGATAAAAATTTATCTTGTTGTATTTTGAATAATGGAGAGTCTTCATCCACTTTCCAATCTCAAGATACCAATCTGATAGAATATTAAAAATAACAATAAAGAGTGTTACTTCTTCATGGTTATCATTTTTGGGCATTTTTGCTTCATGACATATCTTAACAATATCTTTGGGATATATCCTTTCAATAGAAAGTTTAGATTGAGTTTGGCTCTGTGAAGAGCTACCTTCTTTTTTGATATCTTGAATATCTCTATTACCAGTAATAGGTTTGAGTATTCCCTGTGAAGGGGTTCCTATTACCTTCTTTTCTTTCTCTTTATCCTCGGGGAGAGCACTAGTATTCACAAGTCCCTGCGAAGGGATACTAGTCTTGGTACAAGTAACTTCTGCCTCAAGGGTTATATTTTTACTTCAAAGGCTATCTTGGATATTTTGAATTTGGGTTTCCAAATAGGAAACTTTTATCTCAAGTATCTAGACTTTCGTCCTTAGTTGTTCTAGCTCCATCCCTGCTAAGATAATCAGGAAGAAAGTTAGCTTTTCCTTTAATATATTCAATATCAAATTTGAAATATGAAAACCAAATTTGTATCCTAATAATATATCTATTAGTCACGGATGGATCAACATTATTTTTCAAAAATGCTTTAACTTGAGTATTATCAGTTCTAATCAAGAACTTCTTTGGTAATAAATAATCTTCATATTTTTGAACTCCTTTTTTTACAGCAATGAGTTCTTTTCTATTCGTCTCATATCTTGTTTCAACTTCTTTAAATGTTCCTGATGTATAACCTGCAAGTATTTCAGGACAAGAACAATCTTTTTCACATTTATATTCTTTATGATTCTTTTTAACCTTTAACACTGCTCCCCATTAATAATCTGAAGCATCGGTTTCCAGGATAAAGAAATTTTCTTCTTGGGGTATTACAAGTTTGGGCAATACCTTTAATTCTTCTTTTACCTTTCTTATATTTTCACAATCTTGTTCTTCCCAAGACCACATTATATTTTTTCTTAATTTTGGAAGAAAATAATTTTTCAATTTGGCACAATTTTCAATGAATCCTTCAGCATAATTTAATATACCAAGGAAGCTTTGTAATTGTTTTTTATCTTTGATTTTTTCAAGAAATTCTTGAAGCTTTTCTCCAATATGGGATTGCAATTGCAATTCTCCTTCTTTTATAAATAATCCTAAGAATTCTATTTCTGTTTTAGCTATCTCAGCTTTCTTTTGAGAAAGTGTAATACCATGTTTTTTCATAATATAATAAAATTTCTCAAGATGCTCAATATGTTCATCAATATTATTTGAATAAATAAATAAATCATCTACATATGCAATACAAAAATGAGTAATTGGTTTGATTACCTCATCCATTCTTCTTTGAAATATCTGTGGTGCATTTTTCAACCCAAATGGCATTACATTCCATTCGTATTGTCCTAAAGGATTGGGGGTACTAAATGCAGTTAGTGGTTTACTTTCTTCTGTAAGCATGATTTGCCAAAACCCTGACTTACAATCAAATTTTGAAAATATCTTTTTGTTCTGTACTTGTTTAATAAGAGTGTCCTTATTTGGCAAGTAGTATCCATCAAATTTAGTAACTTCATTTAATTTTTTATAATTTAGTAACTTCATCAAATTTATGTTTTCTAACCATAAAAGCCGGACTGCTATGTGGGCTTTTACTTGGCCTAATCAATCTGGTTTCTAGCAATTCTTTTATCTGGTTTTTAAATTATTTTTTATCATCAACACTATATTTCATAGGTTTGACTCTTACTATAGTATCTGGATTAATTAATTCTATCTTTGCCTTTACTTTATCTGTATTCCATTTTTCTAATGGATTTTCAGAATATGTTTCAGAGATTTATTTTTTCAATTTTTCTAACCTATTTTCTGTTGTCATTTTTAAGACTGTAACTGGTTTAAATTTTTCTGTACTCCAACATCCACCACGCTGGGTTGAAGAACTTTGATGTTTTATATTTCTGTATGCAATTGTAACAGCTTTATTTATTTTTGGTGTAAATATTTTATATGCACAAGGTGTTGTGAACATATACTTATCAATATATTGTGTAAATGGCGCATATTTTAATAGAAAATTTTGTCCTAATAAAATATCACATCCTATTGTGGTTGACATATATATTGTATCAACAAATACTTCTCTAAAGGAGATTAGAAAAGGTACTTGAGTAGCATACTTACTGTATATTATCTTATTTTCACCTGCTGTTGTAGCAGTTACTACCTTCTTTGAATTATATTTCCAGTATTCAGATGGCAATAAATTTGGTAAGCATAAGCTTATTGTACTACCTGTATCTAAGTAAGCATGAAATTTAATTCTACAATAATCTTTTATATTGAGTGTAATTTTAATATATAGACTCATGGGATTAGTACTTATTACTCTTTCCATGATAACAATGATTTCATATTTTCATCTATTCTTGGAATGATAATTGGATTATCGTCAACTGTTATTTTCAAATATCCTTGGCAGATTTTATAAGGATTATATTTCTCAAGAAAGTTCATTCCTAGCAGAATAGGTGAACGATCTACTCCATATAATTAATCTTTATATAGAATTATTTCTTTGGTATATTCTTTCTGATCCTCTCCTACAAGTATTAGGGGAAATTTAACATATTTTCTTAGTTCAAGGTTATTTCCTAAATAATCCTTAAATATATATGGTTCTGGTATTTCAAAGTCTATTAAATGATTAACAAACTTGGCATTTACATGACTTTTATCTGCTCCAGTGTCTCTGAGGACAAGAAGATTTTTCTTAAATCCTTCTTGGTTTTCGTATCTTGTCTTAATGTAATATTGTGAACTTGATGGTTCGGCAATACTTAAATTCTTAAGTCTGCTTATCCTAGAGTCTTGTCTAGAGGGAAATCTTGCAATAAGATTGTCTCCTTCTAAGCTGACACTATTTCTTCTTATTAATTTTCCTTCAGAATTAATTTCTCTAGTTTGTTTATGGAAATCTAGCATTATTCGTTCTGGTATAGTAATTTCTGTTCTTGGTATTTCCTAGGAGGTATATATTGTGCTAATTCATCAAAATCTTTATATATGATAATGTTATCAGTTATTTTCCTTAGATTGTTATGATGGCTAGTACTAAAAGCAAAAATTGATTTTATGCTTATACTAATAGCCTTACTTTTTCTTAACATTTTCAAGTTTTCAATTCTATAATATAGATTGAAATTTTGGTCAATATTTTCATCACCTAATGATATTGCATAATTTGGATTTACTGTAAATATTATCTTTTGATAGACTAAATTTCCTACAACTGTTCCTAATAGAGCATCTATAGGATCTTGTAAGATTCTATTGTCCATACAGTATATTTCTATTGGTATGTTCATACCTTCTCTAAAAAATCCTTTTACCATTATCTGGACTACTCCTAATTCAATACATTTTAATTTGTTTCTTACGTTTTCTGGGATTTTGGATAGTTTTTGTTTTACCCATTCTTTTGTGATTATAGGAATTCTTACTTTTCCTATAGTATCTTCTATGTTGATAGACATTTCTTTATAATTCATACTTATAATTGTTTTATTTACCCTTGGTAAAATTCCTAAAAATCCTTGATGGAATACATCTTTTTCCTGTAGATCTAATATCTTCTTAGTAATTCCTGCGTATTTTTTAATATCAAAAGTAATCTCTTGATTAATTCCTTCTATAGAATCTTCAACTTCTTCAGTTGTTTCTATTTCTATTTCTGATTGTTGTATCTCCTGATTCATATATACTATTTCCTCATAATCTTCTTCTGATGAAGATGTATCTAATTCATAAATACTACTACATTCACTGCTTAAATCTTCAAAATATTCAATTGATTCTATATCACTATCTTCTTGGAATTTTTCATAAATTCTAAGAGTTTTTATATTTTGTCTATCTTTCTTTTTAGGACATTGAAGGGCAATATGTCCTTCTTCATTACAAATAAAACATCTACATTTTTTAATATTTCTTGGTTTAAATTTCTTATTCCAATTTCTTTTCTTGAAATATTTTTTATGTGGTTTAAAATTCCTTTTATTGAATTTTTTATAGTTTTTGAACTTCTTTTTATATTTCTTATATGGTTTATATTTCTTCTTATGGCATCCAAATTGTTCAACTTGGCCATTATCTTTATAACAACATAATGAATTCTTTCTTATTTTATAAGCTTTCTTATTTTCTAGTGCTTCTCTGCACCACATTCCTATCATTCTTCTTGTAAATTCAATTCTACTTTCAAGACTATCTATTTCAATTCCTTCCTCTTTTCCTAGAGGTAGTAATTTCTCATATTCTTTTAGTAACTTGATTCCCCATGGGAACGGTAACTTGATAAAATAAGACCTTAAAATAGGTATATTTTCCTGATAGTCTCCTTGATTAAGTATATAGTATAATTCTTCAAATTTACATGTATATCTTTCTAACTCACACATATCACATATCTTTAAATTTTCCATTAAAATCATTCCTTGATTATATTCATCTTGCTTTCTTTCTTCTTCATTAGAAGCATACCTATCTTCTAAGAATTCTGTTCTTAAAATTTTTTCAAATTTTTTTAAAATTTCCTGTATATTTTGTTCATTTAGAGTATTCCTATTATCTAATACCTCAGTTCTGTTTGTTTCATATTTTATTCTTCTTTTAATAATTTCTGGTAACTTTCTCCACCATTCAGAAACAATTCCTCTGAATGTATGTTCTATAAATTCAAAAGCTGTATATGTTTCCCATTTGTTAAATTGTATAGCTAAATCTGTACTTTTTATCCATGTTTCAATAGATTTATCTTTATCTACACAATCTAAATCTAACCATACTCCTGTTGTGTGGATTGGTTCATTATAAGATTTCATTGGATTTATTTCTTTTATGGATTGTTTTCTTATATTTCCAGTGTATCTTTTCTGTGTTTTTCTATATTGATTAAGACCATCTTTAAGTGGTATTGTAGTACCATAAGGATAGTCTTGTTCTTCATTACTACTGAATTCTACTTTTATATCATGACTTGAAGATGGATTAGTATTCATTTTTATATTTTCTATTTTTTCAGTTAATTCTTCTAACTGTTTTTTATATTCTTCATACTCTTCTCCTGTTGATTCTAAGAATTTTTGTTCTATCTCTTCTACATTTGTAATCATATATTATTTTTCTTCATGCTTTTTTCCTTTATTTTGTGTTATTCTAAAATCTTGGGGTGGATTAATTATAATCCTATCTTTTCCTCTAAAATTTTTATCTAATAGGGCATTTCTTATTTGTAGATTATATTCTAGATTCTCTAATCTTTTATATATATCCCCAAAATTTTCATTTGTGGTATTCTTAGGTAAATAAGGATAATTAGGTTTTTTATGTTTTTCAACTTTTTTCAAAAATTCTTCTATTATATTTTCTTCATCTATTATATTCATCATAATTTTCGGTTCGTAACATGTCTCTGATACCATCTCTTCGGAGTGTGCAGCGGAGGGGTTAATATTTTTAAGCCAATTAAAATCTTCATAAGTATTTATAATATCACAATAAAATTTATAAAATTCACTATTTTTTATTAATACTCCTTCTTTAATAATTTTATTTAGTTTTTTAATTCTTCTTCTCAGATTAAAAATTAGTTTATATATATCATTTTCTGTTTTGATTGTATTTTTATCTATAGAAACGTTTTTATTTTTTAATTTTGGATCTAAATATTTTGTAAAGAATCTTTTCAGATCTTCTTGTAAATAGTTTAATTCACTTTCTGTTGCATTTTTTAGATCAATAAAATTTTGTATTATATTTGGATTTAAATTTATTAAAGATTTATGATCTATATTTTCTTAAGAACCTATTTGAAGGTTTTTATACATTGTAGTGACTTTGGTTACAATTTCTCTATAAGGGGTATTTTGGAAAGATAGTTGTTTGAAAGCTATTTTTCAAATATTTTCATTTCTTAGACTAATTTCAAAAATCTTCCTATTATATAATAGGCTGTTTAGTTTTATTTCCCGTTGCCAACCCTTACTAATGCTCAACTTAACGTCCATAGTCCGCAAAAGACCCCAAGAAAACATACAAACCAGTTCTGGATATGGCGAAGCTTATAACCAATTATAAGTTATAATCCGAAAGGCTCAATTTTTAATAAAAAGATGTGTTGTTCTTGCGGTTTTCCTTCGACACTTCACTCTGTAACTTAGCAAATTTTCATCTGTCACTTACTCCGTTCCGCAGGTAAAGATTCTATCTTTTATTATTTTTTATTATTCCTATACTTTAGAAAGGTCTGAGAAAATGGGTTTTTTTGTGAGATAGATTGAGTTTCTATGGATTTTATTTTTATCAGATTTGCTGGGAATTATGTAGTTTTATTCAAGGATATTTTAGCTTAGTTACGGGAAAAATGGAGTTTTATGTATTAGATTTTTATGCAATTTACTTTCAATTGTCTAATTATCAGTTTATTCAAATTCTTGTGGTTTATCAAGAAAATAACATATGAGATTGCAGTTATTGGGCACTTAATTTTGTGATTTTAATGAAACTAAAGTTAAGGTTTTACAATTAGAAGGAAGACAATAGCAACAATTAACACCTTGAGTTTCTGCACTTCCACTAAAATTTCATTATTTTTTTCTCCAGGAATCAAACAAAAGGAATTCGTCTGAATCATTTTTCTTACTGTTTAACCAATCAAGTTTGTAATTTTAAATTTCTTTGATCTTGTTCGGTCATTATCAATAGCCAATTGTCAAACTTGTATGGTGCTGTTCCTCAAATCTATTCACTGTCCTTAGATCTCTACACTTGAGGCCCCTTTGAACTGGCCTGTAACATGACATAATCCTCAAAGCTGTGACAGGCTTTGGCTCCTTGTTCAAAGAAAATGGCATGTAGAGTTCAACACTCGATGCAAAACAGCCTCTGGTTCTTATCATCTTCTCGTTTCTACAGTACGATACAATCCCAAAATGTCCGGTCCAAAAATCCAAAGTATTTTTGCAAGAAATTGCTCTCGTCTTCTTCTTTCTCGAAAGGAGTTCGCCATTGCAGTGCTACTGCGAGCTATACAGATGCAAATATTAATCATTCAAATGCAGAGTCATTTGTACTCACCACTCCACTTTATTATGTAAATGCCCCTCCTCACATGGGCAGCGCTTACACCACCATAGCTGCTGATGCCATTGCTCGTTTTCAGGTAATACATCTGTGAATTGGTGTGCTATTTTGAGAATAATCCATGTAATAATTGAAAATTTTAATTTCTGAGTGGTTCTTTAGTGATATGGCTGAGTGGATCTTACATGGGCTACTTTGTTTAACTCTTTTTGTTGATGGCAGAGACTTCTCAGGAAGAAGGTTATATTCATAACCGGCACAGATGAACATGGGGAAAAGATAGCTGGCGCTGCAGCTGCCAATGGTTCCAGTCCAAGGGAGCACTGTGATTCTGTTTCACAAGCTTACAAGTTACTTTGGAGAGATGTATAAACCTCCATGCATTTAACTGTTGTGAAAACTTCAATTATAGTGATGATATTGTTTTTTGATTATTTATCTTTAACTCGTTCATTATGGCAGTTAGACATTGCTTATGACAAGTTCATTCGAACGACTGACTCAAAACATGAAGCCCTAGTGAAGGAATTCTATTCTAAGGTTCTTGCCAATGGTGATATCTATCGGGCTGATTACGAGGGATTATACTGTGTGAATTGTGAGGAATACAAGGTGATGTCCAATGTTTAAACAAGCAACTTTTTTTGTCCTATTTATTGTGTAGCCTATCTAAGTTGAATGTAAAGATGGCTAAAAGAATAGTCTTCTGGCATGATTTTATACAATTTGAGATATTATGCGACATGTTTATTAAAGTCTCTTGAAGAGGTGATAAATTGATATGATGTGATTCTGAGTCTCCTATAAATGAAGTTATTTTTGAGACTACTAATTGAATGATTCATGTGTCTGGATATTATAGATGGTTTGTGATATCGGGTGGTAATATGTTACAACTCAATTAAGGCCAGTATGACTGTGATTCTCTGTCCTTAGTGTACTTCCTTTTGCCTCATTTTTCTTGTCTCTTTGTTCTTTGCTTGTAAGAGTTTGTCACATTTTCAATTTGTCTATGACTGCTGTAAATCTGGACTGTGATTATATTCTTTCAATAGACTTATGGGAGAAACCCAAGTAGGGAAAGGACTGGAAGAAGAGGTGAAAGGAACTGAGAGGACCTCATAGTAGATCGATATGGCATTTTGAGTGATAAGCAGAATGGGATTACATCTAAGAGTATGATATATGTCCAGCTTTTATTATTAGTTTTGAGATGTGGAAGGCTACTTGTATCACCTAAGCTTAGCCAAACACGAAAATAGAAACCATGTATAACCTATCGGTTAAATTGGAGAATGTTACACACAAGGAACACAGTTGTAATATAAGTGATCAATCAAATAAAGAATATGAGCATGTATGTTTGTTTGAAGTCAGCTTTCTAAATGTTTGCTGCACCATATAACTAGATATTTCTGTTTCCCCTTGTTTAGTTGCTTTAATCTTATAACCTTGTCCTAATGAAACCTGTAGGATGAGAAAGAATTGTTGGAAAATAATTGCTGTCCCATGCACTTGAAGCCATGTGTTCGAAGGAAGGAAGACAATTACTTCTTTGCCCTATCAAAGTATCAAAAAAGGTTGGAAGATACTTTGACAGAAAACCCGGATTTTGTCCAGCCGTCTTTTCGTTTGAACGAGGTTAGACGATGTCCTGATCTGCACCATTCTACTGAAATTGTTACTGCTTTTTAGTAGTATCTTTTAAGCATTTAGTATCTATGTTCCTGTCTTTACAAGATTTATTGTAGCCTCACTTTCTCTCTACATGAACTTCCATAGGTGCAAGGTTGGATCAAAAGTGGCCTGAGAGATTTCTCCATTTCACGAGCATCAGTGGACTGGGGCATTGCAGTTCCTAATGATGATAAACAAACTATTTACGTATGGTTTGATGCTTTGTTGGGGTAATATATCAATTCTATGACTGCTTCTAACTCATTGCGTATGCCATAATCCTAATCTTCTCTATCATTGCTTTTACATTCCTAATCTAGTAACTATCCTAACACAGTGGAGGATCATGACTAATTTTTTTATTAGATTCTTTTTCTCTCTTCTTGTCAAGCAGTTATATATCTGCTCTATTGGATGATAAGGAGAAACCTAATTTACAAACTGCCATTTCTTCTGGTTGGCCTGCTTCTCTACACTTGATTGGCAAGGTATTCTTACTACTAACTCTTCAGACAGAGCGTTGTCATTGTTTATATTTTTTTTTCTCGGGATTTAGGGAAACAAGATGGTCAATTAGTATTCAAATGTCAACAGATTAACCTATCCATATATATGTAGAAACAAAGTCACTTTCATCAAACATGACATTGTGTCGTTGTTCTAGGTTGTGTTGAGGTCCTTGTGGAGAAAATTTATAAATCTTGAATGAAGCGTCAGTAAATGGTCTTTAACATGGGGACAGAGCCTAATTTGTGAGGCACTTGTTTAATAAATTTACCATCTTATGAGTAATGCCCTGCTTCTTGTCTCTTCCAATATAATGCGCCCATTCAGTTTCATGCCAGTAACTTTTCAGTGACTTTAATCAGTTAATTGCGCCCATTTTTTCTGTCTTTTCCTTTTCATTGGCAAAGAAGACATTCGCCTTTTCCTAATTGACTAGAAAAGTCATGGAGTTCATTTATATATTGCTTTTATATAATTGCTCTTTGACAAGTATTTGCATGCAGGATATATTACGATTTCATGCTGTTTATTGGCCAGCAATGCTCATGTCAGCTGGACTGAGCCTACCGAAGATGGTTTTTGGCCATGGATTCTTGACAAAGGTATCTAAGTTATTTTTTCATCTTTTACCATAAACCTTGAAAGATTGCTTATAATACGGTTTCTATCTATTTTCCGTTTGTATAAAATACAGTTCATTTGCATGCATTTACTATTTTTCTCATTTAATATGCTTTACTTAACTAGCAATGCTTTTCATTTGTTAGGATGGCTTGAAAATGGGAAAGTCACTGGGAAATACACTTGAGCCGACTGACTTGGTGCACAGATTTGGCTCTGATGCAGTCAGGTACTTCTTTCTCAAGGAGGTGGAATTCGGTAGTGATGGGGACTACTCGGAGGACCGTTTTATCAATATTATTAATGCGCATCTTGCGAACACAATTGGTATTCTTCCTCATTAATTTTATATGCCCAATTGCATTTCAAATTCATATTCGTTTAGATTCTTGTGTATGTTCATTCACTTGTCTGCGAGAAAAGAGTCTGTTTGTATGCACCTGAAAGAGAGTTATAGTAAAAATTCAGTTTCCTTATGAGTTAAATTATCATTTACAATGAATAATGTAATTTTTCTGTTTTTAATGATAAATTTTTTATGTACTTCGGAATATATTTTTAAGGTTGTAATAGCTATTCTCTAAATACCATAACGAACAAACAAGGGATATTCGTGTTAGGTTCATTCAATTCTTTCTAACCAAGCTGAAAATTGAGCTTTATATGCAGCCCTAGCATTTGGCAGAGAATGATAATATCTGGATGACAATCAAAATAATCATTACAGTTTAAATGCAAGCAAAAACTTTAGATTTTTATGCTGGGAGTCTAACTTTAGCTTTATCACAGGGAATCTTCTGAACCGTACACTTGGACTTTTGAAAAAGAATTGCCAATCAACTTTGGCTACTGATTCAGCTATTGCAGCAGAAGGAAATGCATTGAAGGATACGGTCGAGAAACTGGTAAAGTTTGCATATGAAAAATCTCACTCTTCTTTGTTGGGAAAGGGACACGTGAGCTAGCTCCATAATACTACGAACCCTATCATTAATTTCTTCTCTTAATATACAATACTAGGTTTCTGAGTAATTTTTAACTATCATTTTTGTAGGCCGAGAAAGCCAGAAAACATTATGAAAACCTAGAGTTGTCATCAGCTTGTGAGGCAGTTCTAGAGATCGGTAATGCTGGGAATGTTTATATCGATGGACAAGCACCATGGTCTCTTTTTAAGCAAGGGGGTTCTGCCTTTGAAACTGCAGCCAAGGTTTCTTCTTTCTACTCTTTTCTGTATATTTCATGGAACCTACGCATATTCACGTGTAAATATGCATTGCATGATGGTGGGTTGTTTCTATGTATGCAATCGCTTTCTCATTAAAATTCGGAATGTGTTAACTTGAACTTTGTCATTTGTTTCTACACTGATAATAACCTTTTGTTTTTCGAATAGGACCTAGTGATTGTATTGGAAGCATTAAGGATCATAGCAATTGCTTTGTCCCCAATCACTCCAAGTTTATGTTTGAGAATATACACCCAGCTTGGTTATTCTGAAGACCAGTTCAATGCTGTTACTTGGGTTGCTCTCTCTCTCTCTCTCTCTCTCTCTCTCTCTCTCTCTCTCTCTCAGTGCATGCAGATGCGCACGCGTACATATGCTGTAAGTATAGGACTGATGATTTATTGTTCTAATTTGTTGCAGAATGATACAAAATGGGGTGGGCTGAAGTGCGGTCAGGTCATGGCGCAACCAAATCCTGTTTTTGGTAGGATTGAACTTGAGACTGAAGCGAAAAATGCAGGGGATTCGACTAATAAAGCAAGTAAGAAGATGAACAAGACGCCGAAGACCCAAAAGGCAGTTGAAGCCTAGAAATTTTTGGTTCACCTCAGAGGATAGTTACAAGTTCTTTTAAGATTGTTTACACTGTTCATTTTTGTTTCAATTTTTTCCCATTTTGGATGTACATTAAAACCTTATTTACTTAATCTAGAAAGAATTATCAGCATTGTTGATGATATTCACTGTATTTTCTCCAAATCTCAACTGTTGCGAGTCGTGTTTTTTGTTCTATCTCATGAGCAAGTAAAACACAACGCTCGTTTTCATTTATCTCTGAGTTTACTAGAATGCCAAGGAATTCTTGGTGTCTGAGACAACTTGTTTCACTTTGTGCAAGATTGTGGACTGGCAATTGTTTACATTCAGCTAGTGGTGTAAAATGGATGGGGCTGGGCAGGTCTAGTACGGGTTGAGCCAGACCTGTGAAATGTCAAATTTATTCCTTCACTATATAAGGTGTCTTTTTGAACATTCTGGTTTCCCAAGTTATACAAAGAATTTCATGTAACACCACTATAACTACATACAAATATTGAGTTGGGTATAAGAAAAATGAAGAAATTTTGTTTATGTACAAATGCTCTCCCACTCTCCATCTATGTCTTGGCAGTCTCATGACATTCTCCTTGCTAAGTGGAGTGTATTCTTCAGGAAGTTATTCACAATTTTATCATTCCTATGACACAGTACACCCTCAATATGGTATTAGGGTTGGATCGATTGCATGGCCCGTTCGCTGGTGGCATCGGCAGCTTCAGCTCTACACCAGCAGCACCAAGTCCGCTGAATTCACAACCCATGATGCTAAAATCTTGGACTAATTGCTTGGTCGACTCAGTCATCAACAGCACCACCCATTCGACTATCTCGAATTCCTTTCCAACAACATCCTAGACAATCAACCCTTCTCCGCATGTACAAAATAAGCGCTTAATCGGTCGAAATCTTCCTCAATCATGGGATGATCTGACCTCGCATATGTTCTTGAGCAACCCCCAGCTAGTTAAAAAACCATAAGAAAGACCTCAAATGAAGCCGTCAGTAATTCTTTTAGCGCAATTGGTCACATAATAGAGTAAGATTCTGCTTAAGTGTGTTCAAATTTCAATGCTGGTGTAATGTGTGTATTGGATGCTCTACTCCAACACTGCATGTAGCTCTTTTCCACAGCTCGTGTTATAGGAAGAACCGTTTGAAGATAGCTCTGTTTTGATCCTTAAAAAGAAGCACAAGATCAACCAACTTTAACAATAGGAGAATATGAATCATAAAGTTTGACTTGCAATACGAGTTATACTTACCACATGATGCAACAAATGTAATGTAATGTACTCTAAGCTATCAGCAAGGTCATAAACTAAATTCTCTGATACGTCCACTGGGATTTCGAAGTTCTCCATAGCTTCCTTGGCAAATTTAATCAGGTCTATCGCAGAATTCAGTGGGACCCATCTATCAACAGATCTTAACTTTCCTTCCATCCACGTGAGTGTTATGTGTACACTTGGTCACCATGTTAGACTACACAAGATCGTACCTTCGATAGGGTACGAAAGTTGCATGCACTCTAATGCTCGAGTTAGACTATGAAGAATATATTTGGGTGTGGGAGAAACATAATGGACAAAATTATGCTTGTCAGTTTGAAGAGAGAAATTCACCTTAAGATTAAGATTGTAATCTTTCATTACCTTTTGGATGGCACTAGGTGTGGGTATTTATGGTCAAGAAAAATGAGTTGAGATCCATTGGATGGTTGACACGTGATCTCATTCCAATGGCTCATGATCAAGCTCAATTGTATCAATCTATAGCTACTCTAGGCATGTAGCTCCCATAGCCTGAATTTAAGTTGGAAAATTGTGATCTAATTGAGCAATGTTGTTGTAGAGCTGTCACATCAATCACTTTGAATTTGAGATTATTGGTAGTCTTCTGCTCGCTTGACTTTTTGTGTGATTTTTTGTTTGACTATCGTGATCTATCATTTGAGAAGAGGTGCAACATTAATATTTCCACATTTAAATTCAAACAGAGCAACTTCTTCCATCGGTTGGATAAAATAATACCTCAAGGATCAAGTGTCTCTCTCTCTCTCTCTCTCTGGACTTCATCATTTTCTTAAAAATTCAAATTTTTTTTTTTTTTTTCTGTAAACGGATGGAATCACGACATTTGAACTTTGGACCATCATTATCATAATTGGACCGGACTAACTCATCGGACCGCAATTACTTGAATCGGTTTAAGATTTGATACTACTGACTAAGTCTCTATGTTTCAATTTAGTTTTATTTTATTTATTTGAATTATGACAAACGGTAACAAATATTTTCTTTTTCATATTATGACAATGGGACCAATTGTCCAATGTGATTTAGTATATTCATTAAAAAATAATTCTTCATTTTAATTTAAATTAAAAAAAAAGAAAAAAGAAAAAACAGTATTGTATGTATCATCACCCGTTAAGAACTTATGTCAATCCCATTCAATGCATTCACGTCATCTGTCACAGGTATACAACAACGGCAGTTACTTCCTCTAATGTTAGAGAGGCTTGAGATGATAGATGTGGGTGATTAGAGAAGGCGGTGGTAGAGTTGTGACGTTTGATGGTAACGCTCATACACTTGCAATTAATAATGTCATTCACGTGCAAAATTATACTCGGTTCTTCCAAATTTCCCGTCTTGTAAAAATAATACATACAAATTAAGTGGGAAACGTGTTAAATTTTCTTGATTAAATCTTGACTAGATTTACACAGCAAACAATTCTAAAGGGTAACAAACACACCACGTTGTCGAAATAACATTCGCATATTTAGAAGCCAAATTTGTGGGCATTGACAAATTCGAAATGTCAAGTTGTGTTTCCATTTCACTATCAATGCAGCCAACAAACCTTTATTTGTACTTAGAGACATGCACTCTTGTCCTATACCCGTGATAAAAAATTGAATTGGATTGATCGATTCAATAAATATAAAAGGTTAAGATTATGATACCCATCAATATAATCCCAAAACCAGTTAGTTTACCTTAAAAACTAACCAATTAAACTATGCTCGACATCTTGATTTCGAAACTTTTATTTAATAAATGTTTGTGACGATGTTTAAAACCTTAGTCTTTACATTATTAAAACTTAGTATTCTGAATAATACTAAATTTTAATAAAATATGGACTCACCAAGAAAATAAGTAGATAGACTCCATCTTGGTGTCTCAATGGCTAGCCTTTTCACATTTTGAATTTTAAAAATTTTAATGGAACAAATTGTGTTTTTCCCTTTTCTTATCGACTCAAAAGTATAGTAATGTATCAAAATTTGACTCGAGAACAGTCAATGAGACAAGAAGGTGAAGTAGATAAATAAACACATATATATATCCAAAAACTAAGGAGTTCAGTCTACTTCAGTTTCTTCTGTGAATGCCATTCTTTTCTTTACACTCCTGTTTTCTCCTACTGTCATAGATAAGTATAGCAGGAATTGTGCTATTTGTACATAAAAATAGTACATAATGGATTACATAAAATGATGTGGAAGGAAAAGATAGGATGAAAAGGTTGACTATGTTTTAAATTGACAAATGATAGAAAAATATGTGGCATTGTGTAAATTATTATATAAAGCTTGATGTCCCACCCCCATTTTTTATGTATTAATTGTCCTGAGAGTATTAAAGAAGAGAAAGAAGTATCAACTTATGCAATGCTGGACGTGTCTCGATCTTTTTCTACTTCGATATATCAATGTAGCCTGGCCTACCTAAAGTTTAAAAAATCTTATCTTTATCAATGACATAATTTGGCATATTTGTTGTATATATACACCTAACTATTTCTCTTACATTGTTAAGTTAATGTAGTTAGATGTGATTGAAAGAGAGTCGAAGATGAAGAGAATGGCGGTGGTCGGTGCCGGAATAAGTGGACTGGTTTCTGCATATGTTTTACCAAAGCTGGTGTAGAGGTGGTGCTTTTTGAGAGGGAAGATTATTTGAGAGGCCATGCCAAGACTGTTAATGTTGATGGCACCAATCTTGATCTTGGATTCATGGTCTTTAATCGAGTGAGTAGTTTCTCTTCATTTTCATATGGGATCTAGTCAATGTTAAGCAATAATATCTCATTTCAAAAACACTGGGGATTTGGGTGGATAATAATATTTCTTCTCGTCTATCTTTTTACTGGCAACTTGTTTGGTATAACTTAAAAAGTTGCTAAAAGTTAAGATTAAAATCTATAATTAATTCTAACCACACATTTCATTGAATCGACAACTTTTATCGAAATATGCTAATTTTTTTATAAAAAAAACTTTGTCAAACAGCCCTTGGCTTCTCTTAAAGAGAGTCGTCTCTACTTCCCTACTTAGATGCTCTTTTGTTTCTAAGGGCATGTTTAACATTGAAAAGGTTAAAAAATAGTTTTTTATATTAACAACAAAGAATTTATTTAGTATACCACAATTTTTAATTTTTTTTCTTATTTACTTAAATAGCCTTATCTAAAATTACATAATTAGGGATGATATACTTTTAATTAATCACACCACAAACCTAAACCTAATTTCTTATTCTTCCCTATAATTACAAGTCTTGTGCCGTGATATTACATGTAAGAATTCATCAATTTGTTTAAGCATTCTTTATAAATTTTTTTTTTCCCAACTCGTTAAATCTTATAATTGTAAAATGCAATTCTTTAAAAGAACCATTCTTTTTCTCTTCAATCAAAATTCTTCAATTTTGGGAGTCCATTCCTCCATTCGCAAAGGCCATTTTATGTTACTGAAATCTTCACTCATCAAAATCTCCACCTCTATTTTCCTCCTCCTTTATAATTTTATTATCTCGTTACACATGTTTGTAATATTTCTCACATTTTTCTACAGATTGTTCTCTCGACCTGGCAATATTGCTGCATTTGGTGATCCATAAAAAGTTGCACCTTCCGCATGTCAAACAGTCGTCAAATTTGATTGCCTCATTCATTATTTTGCATGCTTTTAGGATTATCAGAAAAGTTTCAATTCTTGGTGATTTTATCACGCATCGATATGGGACATCTGAAAATTATATCAAGCAAAAATTTCCTTTAATTCCAAATAAATTGAGCGACTAGCAATTCTTCCCTTGTGTCTTCCATACCAGAGTGTTTTAAATCTTGAAATAAATGAAATTGAAAGAAATTAAACTGGATGAGAATGCGCCTGTATCTTCAAATTGAAGTTGGGAGTCAATAGCATTACAAAGTTTATAACATAAAACAAATGCCAACTCCACTAAACCCAAACTGGTACATTTACAACCTATCATCAAGTTTATGAAATGCAAATATAGGCTAGACGCTAAGGGAGCATTCAATAGGATAACCTTTGTAGTTAGGTATGTTTCATTTTGGTCATCAAAACCAAGAACAAGATACTTCATTCGAGGAGAGCACCAAATCAAGAACATGCTTAATGAATAAAAGTACAAAAGTCTAATGGAGAAAACCCCATTCCCTAAAAACTCCTCTCCATCCAGCCAATTTCTTCCTCCTAGTTAAACTCCAAATTCAAATTCAAATACACAGCAGTAATTTGACTTAAAAATCAGCCACTATATAACATCAAGTTGATCCAGTTTAGACCCAATTTCTATCCTCCACAGTACCACAGAATTTCTAAGGACTATGCCATAAGCATTCTCACAATTACAGCCAATTTCATCCTCCATGTCGACCTACAAAACTAGAGCACGCAATAGTCCAACTTATAGCTCCACGATTTCCAAATAGCCCAACTTATAGCACAAGTTACAGTTAGATGAGTCCTAGAGAGCACTGAAATGCAATTATTAATGCCATAAATTACTTGTAGTGAATTAACAGTAAACTTCAAATGGACTAGAAGTCAATGAACTAGGACAGTTATTCGAGAAAAGGAAGAGCAAAAGACAACATGAATGAACAAAAAAAATAATGTTAGTTCTTTGCCCTAAAAAAGAAACTTGTTTATTGATATCAGACTGATTTTCAGACAGTTAGGACAGTTTACTTCAATGAGAACCAATTTTAAATTCTACTCTATAATACTAACAGAGCACCAGACAGTTCATGTTGTGATTACTGGACCAACTACTCTCCAAGAGCGACAAACCAAACACGTCTACCATGAATCTTCATCACACTAAAACCTCGATGAAGATTGAGAGATTCCAGTTTGAAAGCTGCTTCAGCACCAGTTTCGGGGTACGCATCAAATTAACCAAGCCAAGTCCACTTTTATGTTCCATTCCATGCTAAACACGTACACCTTGCATTAAGCTTGTGTTTAGCTTGAGTGGACACTTCAGTTCACCCATCTTAGTACACGAACATCTCTACTCCTGTACAACACAAGGGCAAATACAGGGGGAAATTATTATGACATTGTCAAAATGTTAACTACCACTAAGATTATTGCTACCCACTAGGAAACTGATCTACCCGAGATTGCAGTAGCTCTACTTCTATAGATAAAAATGATACTCTTCGGCAGAAAATGTCCAATTAACACCAAGATTTTCACCACCAATAAGAAATTAAAGTACCCAAGATTAGATTCCCTATCAATAAAAGGTCAGTTTACAAAATTTCCTGTCTGATGACATTATACTAAGAAATATCATTGCTAACAGCAATGCAATCCATAAGGAACATCGTGATAGCAGTAGCAATGAAATACTACTGTCATGTAATAATCATGAAGTTTCCTCATCAGGTAAAATCTGCTAAAGTCCAGAAATTAAAACTAACTTCATAAGATTTCCAAATAACTCATCTTAACTCACATAAAAATTCCACATAAGCTAAATCTCAAACATTACGATAAGCCAAGACTCCAGATCAGCTAGCAAACATAGCTATAAGCAAGCCAGAATTTAAACTAAACTTAAAAGCAATAAAAAGTGAGGTAATCTCTAATCCTCAATAAGCACTACTTATTATAGGCTGAGCAAAATAAGTACGGTAATATACTGGTATTCAAGCAATCCAAACAGCCCCAATATGCCAGTGACGTCTTGCAAAAGCCACCTGCCATGCACCAGAAATGGGAAAGCCCTGATGGCAAAAACCTCCAACCAAGGATAGATGGAATCAAGTAGAAAAATCACTGCTGAGCCTGTCTAGTTGGAGCACTGCCATATCCACCACCATACCCAGCTTGGCTACCATGAGGTCCATTTGATTGTTGCCCATAGTTACCAGAAGCTTGTGAAGGGTCAGATCGCCAGCCTGAGTTTCCATACCCAAAACTACTACCAGCATCACTGTAGCCACCTCCCATATAACCCCCAGGACCTGCTTGCAGCTCCCCTGCAGGTGCACTTCCATTTGGGCCACTTCCTGTACGCCCACCGACAGCCCCATAAGCAGCAGCTTGGTTCCCATAAGTTCCATCACTGCCACCATATCCACCATAGCCATAACCTTGATTACCATATCCAGGACCTCCGCTTGGAGACTGACCACTAGTTACTCCACCACTACCAAGGCCACCGCCAGCACTAGGATTAGGGCTACCCCATTGAGAACTTCCATAGCCCATATTTCCATATCCAGAGGGAGCCTGTGAACCCCATGAACTTCTTTGGGCATTTGGAGCATTAGGATTCCCATAGCCTGAACCAGCACTTCCATAATTTCCATATCCACCATAAGCCATGCCATTATTGCCAGGACCATAACCATAACCGGAAGTATTATACCCAGATGGACCATAAGGTGGATATCCACCTCCAGCATTTTGAGATTGCATGTACCTGGAGGAATCCATACGACTATCTCCAACAGAAGAACCATACCCTTGATATCCTCCAACACTGCTGCCGCCAGTCCCACCACCCATAGAACGGCCACTCCCACCAGGATTGGCATCTTTTGGAAGAGCACGCTTCACTTCCACTTGCTTCCCATTTAGATCATGAAAAGTCTTGTGTAAAACCCTATCTACTGCGTCCTCGGAATCAAATGAAATAAAACCAAATCCACGAGGTCTGTTTGTCTGCTGATCATACATTATTACTACATCAGTTACAGTGCCGTAAGCTTCAAAATAATGACGGAATCCATCTTCAGAAAGAATTGGTGGCAATCCCCCAACAAATATCTTCTTTGTCCTAGTATTCCCAACACCTCCGAAGTTCCTAAAAGTATTAGAGTTTCCACCTTTTGAAACTTGTTGTTCCTCTCTTGATAAAGCTCTCTTTGCCTCTACCTATTAGGACAAAAACTGTCTCCTGGTCATGATGGGAGGATAAAAATGACACATAAAATACAATTCTAAATTTCAAATATATGTAGGACGAGATTGAAATCACGGGCACCATTCAGGTTTAAATTTCTCATGAAAAGGCATAACATTAAATTATCAATAAGAGGAGAAATTCAAAATTTTCAACGGATAACAACATATTCAGTTATTGGAGAACAGTACTCTCTCTCTCTCTCTCTCTGTAACATGGACCTAACATGAGTAACAATAAGCCAGTAGAAGAAAGCCATACGGCCCATAACAAATAATCAATTTGATGCAACACAACATATTAATGATAGTTGCATGACCAGAGATTAATTAGCAATTCTACCCTGATAAATAAACTACGGTCCACAAAAACATGCCTAATTCCCAACAAAACCCAAAAGATGTGATCAGTTGAAGGGGAAAATGATCCAAAATTGGAATCCAGAAGGTGAATTTGTGTGCACAGATACAAGTTTGAAGACCAAATTGAGTCCCAAGTTATAATTATATGTGCACGGTCACGCTTGTATGAATGCTGATTTTTGCATGTGTGCACATCTCTGTCTGCACCCACCCGTGCTTGAAGGCTGATGATATATATGGAGTTGGGGTTAACTGCTGTGATAGGATTCTTAATCTTGTACGGGCGAGTGGAAGAGACAGAAGAAGAAAGTGTGGTGGGTGCATGGGACAAAGCTGCAGAGAAGAAGTATTTTCTTATCTGCCTCATTGTTCTTATTCTCTTTCCTCGAACTGTTTATCATCCAGAGTTATAATGCTCAAATGTAGATAATTTGATTCCAATTCCTATTCAAACCAAAAAAAAATATGTATAATTTTGACTTTAAATTCTTTTTGCATCTTCAAAGTGTAGCGGGGTTTTTACATTTCAAATCCATAACAAGGCTAATCCATTCTGATTTCAATAGTGAATTAAATGATATCGAAAAATAAGCAAAATACATGTTGATACAAGAAAAAGCTTGCACTGTTTTTGTCTATGAAATAAGTAAATATGACTAAAATTAAAGATCAAACATGAAACAGTTGAATATATATACCGTTGAATTAGTATAATAGGATGGGAGAATTGGCTGTATACATGAATTAGCAAAAAATGTAATAGATTACTATTTGATACGATGGAAACATGGAAAAGCTCAAGAACTGATATCAAGGCTTAAACCAAAAACCCATAAATCTTTCTATATCTAAAAGGTAACATGATAACGCCCACAACAACCAGAAATAATTGCAACAAACAAGGATACCCAATATAAGCTACCAAAAATCACTCCACTATAGCAAACCACAGTTTCCACCAATTATCAACAGATTTATATGTAGAGAGAGGCCTAAATTGAGGACAAAATTTTCCAAGAAAATAAAAAGGATATATTCATAATATCATCAATCATTAAAAACATTTTACAAAAGCTAACAGAGATTTAGTGTATACTAGAGTTGTAGAGCTCATAGCCAAATCTCATAAAAAATCAATTGGCTAGATCAGATATGCACATGACAAATGAAGACTACAACAGAAATAATACCAGCTAACAATTTGAATCGTACAAATATAACAAAAACCCATAACCCTGAATGCGGATAGGAAAAATTTAAATGATCAACCTGTAAAAATCGCAGAAAATAAGACATACCCAGGTACCTGAATGAATAAAGAAACACGAATACAAGCAAAACCAGCCATGCCGAACAAAACCCATAATGATTTTAAAATAACCCCAAACCCCAAATTCAAAGCAAAAAACACAAAAAATGAAGAAAAACTATATATTTATCATTAATCACATTAAATCTCACCGGGCGGCCATCGATAACATGTCTCTCTTGAAGAACCCGATCCAAAATGTTCGGATCTGTAAATACAACAAACCCAAATCCTCTAGGTTTGCCCGAGATCTTATCTCTCATCACTACAGTCTGCAAAACCTCACCATACCCTTGAAAATACTCCTTGAGCTTTTCCTCATCTGTCTCCCATGATATCCCTCCAATAAAAAGCTTTCCTTGATCCGAATCCATGTGTAAATATATGTATATGTATATATAGATTGAGCGATTCTCTCACTCTCTTTGTGAAAAAACGAGGGTTTGAGAGTGTGTGTCTGCAGACGGCGGAGCTGGGTCGTGATAGGTAGACAGATTTATGTGTGCAGTGTAAAAAGTTAGGGGTTTAGATTGGCTGGGTAGGACGCGGGATTGGGAATGGACGGTTGAGATTGGGTGAGTGGGATATTTTGCTTGGGTGGGTCTGAGGTGTACTACGTATGGTGACTATATTACTACTATTTATTTTAATTTGTATGCAATAATTTTTTTTTAAAATTTTTTTATTGTACTTTGAATTTGTTTGAGGTAGATTTTTAATAATTTAATATAAAAGTTTTATTTAGTCCTTGTTTTAGCCACATTCTTTCAAAAAGTTATTTTTTCAAAATTAATTTTCAATCACGTATTCTTTAATAAAATAATATTGCACGAAAATATAAAATTTTTCTTTAATTTTTAACTACATATTATCCATTAATTTACTATTCAAAATACATTATTTCCCTCAAAACGGGAATTAAACGAGGCTTTAGCATGTTGATTACCAAGTCTAAAAAATTATGAATTTTTTTGTAAATTATTTTATTGAAAGAATGTATGATTGAAAATAAGTTTAAAAATAAATAAATATTAAAAAATCTGGATCAAATGTGTGCTTATTTCTTTTGAGTGATCACTGGTAGGCTTGTGCAAGCTTAGCTCATGCTCGGTTCGTTTTACAGAGAGCTCGAGAATGAGTCGAGTCAAGCTTAGCACTTAGAGCTCGTGGACTTTGCAAGTTGACTAGCAAGGTGGTTCCAGAGTTTTTTTAATCTTATATGTAATTTTATTTCATTTATTGGAAAAATTGAAAAATGGGGATCAAAATCTTGCTCAAATGATAAGAATGAAGTATTATCAGATCAAACTCGAGCTAGAATTTCATTTGAGAAACTGTAAAGTTGTCGAAAAGCTCATAGGTTGGGTTGGCTCTATCAATTGCCTACTAGTTACAAATTGAGGGGTTCTTAAGTTTATAAAATTTAATCTCAATAATGGTTAAGAAAAAAAAAATTCTCTTCACTATTTAGCAATGAGTAACTAACTAACGTTGTGGATGAGAGGATTTAAATGGGGTACAAACCTATAGATTCGTGCTACAAAAATTCGTTTTTCCTCAAATTTATTTTTAATAAAATATTTTTACACATAATTATTTTTTTATTTTTTTACCGTTACTCTTTCAAAAATGGTGTTCAAACGCACCTTAAAAAGAATTATTTTTTGTACTTTTAATAGAGAACCAAATGGTACGGTCAGATTCTTGATTCTTCATGTTAAAATGGACAGTTCTCAAATTTTAAACAATTTTCGTCTCGAGTTGAGGATAGAAAGCACATTGACCATCTCCACGGTACATATTATCTTGAAAAAGAACTATTATAATGTTAGAAATATCACACAACTTGGCAACAGAAAGGATGAGAATCAAAAGAGTGATAAGGAGACCAGAAAATTTTAGAGTAATAAGTTTGTCAAATTTAAACCAATGGATAAACGCAAAGTTGTTAATTTGTTATTTGACAGTTGTTATCTATTTTTTTTGTGTATAAACACTAACTACAATGATAATGGAGAGTTGTTGAACTTATTTTATAATCAAGTCTTTTATTCATTTTTAAAGTTCTTTTCATATTTTCTTCTTATAAATCAATATAATGATCATCGATCCACATGCTATATCCATGAAAAACCTAAGGAAGTAAAATTTCTCCATTATACCATTACGATTCTCACCATAATCTCTATGTTCCAAAATGAACCCATTGCTCTTCATAATACAGCAATTGAATGTGATCCTAATTATCCAATCAATCAGTATCTAGTCTCCTTAGTGAGAGCAAAATCACGAAAACATGACAACACTACTGAAAAATACAATCAAATGATAAAAGTAGACACAACGAATTTTTGCACAGATTTCCATCCAAAAGTATATGCGCTGCTCATTTTTCCCAAACTCATTAAGTTGCCTGTCCAAAATTTAAAGATTTAGAACATATTTACACTTTTTTCAAAGGAATTTGATGGTTGTGTACAACCCCCCCTCAGAAAAAAGGGGGGCTTGCATCCAATAAAAAAATCGCAGCCCCCCTCTTGTGAGAGATGCTGTACACTGAACTTGACAGCTCAATGTACGAGTAGCAAAACCCTCTTTCAAAAGGTTAGAATCGGAATCACAATACAACTTTCTATATTTAATTTTTTTTTAACATAATCATAAATTCAACTCAGCCTACCTAAAGATGGGGTTAGGACCCCAATAGGCCACAAAGAAATTTAGCCACCACAAAACACGAGCCTACCAAGTTCGTAAGGCAATTTCCTGAGTAGGGGCGGAGCTAGAAGAGTAGAGTTATAAGAGAAAATTTCACAAAATTTTAATTATGGGGACAAAATTAAAAATTATAAGAAACTTTTTTGAAAATTTTGTATAAAATCTATTACAAAATCTTGGATTTCATTTTTAGTGTGGGGGCAACGGACCCTATTGTAGATCCGTCCATGGTCCTAAGCATCTTAGAAGGATCCAGCAATGGACCCTATTGTAGATCCGTCCATGGTCGGGCCCGATTTTTTCACCCAAAAAATTGATTTTTTGACCGTTATTTCACTATTTCAGCCGTCATATTTGATTTCTCTCTCACAGGTGAACCCCACTTTTCTCCTAACGGTCAAAAAATCAATTCTCAAAATCACTACCAAACTGGCTCTAAAAGTTATTTTTTTAAGTAGATAAAGGGACTCATAATTATCACATAAAATCCACAATTTTTAACTTTTTGAGTCACATAACCCAGTACTTATAAGCATGCCCAAACATGAGCTAAATAAAATTTTTAATTTATTCTCTAATGTATGCCGTCAATATTTCACAAAATCACGTGTGAACACGGTGACCCATATATAAATTTGAACTAACATTACGTGTTGAGAAAAATCACATGAAAAATCCAAAGCCAACCAAGTGATGTGTGGCTCTCAACATGCCTCCTCATACCACTCTTCAATACTCCACAAAAGACAAGAAAATCAAATCTTTTAACACAAATTCTAACATTTTCTTCAAACACAAAAGGATTTCCTCAGTATCTACTTCTTGTGGTTCCAATGGCTACTTCAATTTCTGCTACTGGATTCAAAGGGGGTCTTTCTTCTTCTTTCCATGGAAGTTGGGGAACTTCCATTGCCGGTGAAGCCGTGGCGGCGCCGCCGACCAACTTTCGGGTTGCACGGCCCATCCGATCAATGCCTATGATGAAAAATGTTAATGAGGGAAAGGGTCTTTTTGCTCCACTTGTTGTGATCACAAGGAACATTATAGGCAAGAAGAGGTTCAATCAGCTCAGAGGCAAAGCCATTGCTTTACACTCGCAGGTACTTCTGTTAATGATTGTACATTATACTTCACAAGATTATAAACAAAGATGATGATGAGGCGTCGACCAAGTATCTTTAATTTCTCCATGCTTGTTCAAAGTTCGAGTATGCTAACACTTTCATCTGCATTGAAATGTGTAGGTAATCACTGAGTTTTGCAAATCAATAGGAGCAGATTCTAAACAAAGGCAAGGACTAATTCGACTAGCAAAGAAAAATGGAGAGAGACTTGGATTCCTTGCATGAATGGCAGAATGGACATCATTGTAATGTATTTATTTCACCCGAAAGAGACACTTTAGATTATTATTATGTATTAAGAATATGTAGAAAAAAGTAAACCTTCATTTGAGTTTGCTTTTGAATTAGTAGAATAGATTGAAACCAAATTTCTTGAAATGCTCTACAGAAACTATAATGCCAAATCTAACCTTTTGATTTCCATGTTTCTACCCTCAACCATCATAACTAATATTAGGGCCAGACAAATTTCCCTCTAAGATAAACAAAACATATCAGAATCCTTTCTCTCTAATGGAACTTAATATCTTCATATTAAAGCTTGAGACGGCAAACCCAGTTCCATCAAGAGAAGAAAGTAGTGGAATCGGTGCATTTAATTATTTAGTTCGAGTCATCTGGAAAAGGAGATGTGCCCAAACCGTTATATCTTATGTATTGTCTACTTTGAGAAAGTCTAAGCCCATCTTACCCTTCACAACCTTCTGTAGCATCCCCAGGAATCGATTGTTTGGTCACAGGCCCTGATCATTACAGTATGCATATCTGACCATCAAGAGGTAACAAACTATTTTGAAGAGGCGAAAAAGGCTTAATGGGTGTCAGACTATCTACACAGCTTGTTATAATTGCTCATTGTCTTCAAGTTTACTTCAAGTATAAAAGCTATTTCTTCAAACTTTTTTTGCATTATCATTTTTACGGGATTACTATTCATAATTCATTCATTGAGGACATTCACATCTAACAGAGTACTCAAGCATCAATGGTCCTACAAGATTATAATTTGCATCTGGCCTTTTAAACTGCCTCATAAAATGGTATTAAAAGAGATTCAAGGCAACAGCAAAAATAAGTGTCATTACCAATAAACTATGGAACTACATGAAAAATTTTCCGATATTCGATTCTATTTAGAACACCTATAGTGAAACATCCCATCAGACCAAGTCCACTTCAGTTCATGGAAATTTTGAAATTAGAAACCAAGCCTCTGTTTTTCCAAAGCAAGAGCCACCAACACTGATATGCAGTTTACTTTAAAAAACCACAATAAAGTACTCTGGCAGAACATTTGCTTGCCCCTAAATAGAAGTACAATTTCTACATATGGTCGTCATATGATGATAAAATGTTTGTTGATTCCTTCAGCTGTTTTACTTCTAGCATCATTAATTTTTAATTTTTATACTGGAAAAATGAAATATAATAGTGAAATCATTAGTTCAAACAAAAATCAAAGCCTTTCTACAAATTTATGCATCAATGATTTATCTACGAAAAAATGATTCTAGCTTCTGAGCAAAACCATAATTCCTAACATATAAACACAAAACTGTTCAGTGAATATAAAAGTGAAAACAGTTGAAACAAAGTTCATACAGAGGAGAAGTTGACTTGAAATGAAGAAGAAAAAGTATGCTCACATGACATGACAAACCCACATAAATGAGAACATGTTTGTAGTCATTTACAGATTTGAGGGACAATATATTTAATTATAAATAGTAAGTAAAAGGAAAAAGCGCACTTTAATCAAAATTAAACAATTTGATTCCATCAAGATAAATAAATCTCAATTATAATAGTTAATATTGTAACCAGCTTCATTATGTTTGAGCATTCTTGTCTCTTTGATGGGATGTTTCAATTGCCGAATGTGTAGCTTTGTGCAGCCATATCTGCACAAAGGAACTAGAACTTCCAGCCCGTGGTCGAAAGACCCCTCTGATGTCTGAGTGCTCCCAAAAAGTCAGTTGTCGGTTTGGCCATTAAACAAAATGTATCATATCTTATGGCTGATGATTGTGATGGATACCTCATTAAGGCCACCTCTTGCGACTGCATGGAGTTTTGTAATGGTGTTGGAACAAAATTATAACCTGCCAGGTCTAGTGGTTATGGTGCAGCATTAGTGCTATCACAAATTTAGTTCATGAGCTATGACAAAGAGCGAGCATTTTGGACTGATAGAGCACTTCTGATAAATAGAGTCAGCAAAAACCAACCTTCTTCCCCATGGGACTCAAAGTAGAGCAGAAGACTTGAGATATCCAAAAAAGAAAGTTTACCACACAGTTGAAATTTAATTGGGGCTTGCAGACTTGGCCTCCTTGTAACATTTTCAGATTGTTGAATACTTCTATTATGGTATGTTGAGATTATCTCACATCGGTTGTTGAAGAGGCTGGCGGTCACTTTATAAGTGTGAGGGAGAGCCTCACATTTTGAGCTAACTTTTGGTCTTAAGAAGGCCCAACACCACCCAACACTGATGTCAAAGCTCCCCAAGTTATCAACAAGTCTCAATCCAACGGCTCACAGGAGATACAAGTTTGCTCCCACCCAGAGCCCGATGTGTGAGGGAAATATTGTTGAGGTTATCCCACATGGGTTGTGGAAGGGACTCGTGGCCAATTTATAATGTGAGGAAAAGTCTCACCTTTTGAATTAGCTTTTGGGATTGAGAAGACTAAAAACCACCCAACATAGTAGTCTTAGTTGCTCGCAGACATAAAAAAAAAAAAAATACAAGAAATGACAAATTGACCATCAATCTCCTATCTCAATTAAAATGTATTTAGCATCTATCTCGTCCACATACAAGGTTGGGTTTGTGAGGTCAGCTCGGTCTTGTGGCCGCCATAATTTCACCAAAGATAAGATTGCATATTCCTTACACCTTGTCAATTCACCCAATCAGTCATACACACTTGGAAGAAGTGACGTCAACACCGCCCAAAACCACCAATTAACCCCTATAACTATTTATCTTGAAGTAGGTCGTGATTTTCTGATAAAGAGGGAATAATTACGATTTGATCGGAGTCGACCTAATTAGCCAATCAAAAATGAGATCGGCGGCACACAAACTAAGCTCGACTTTATGATGGATCTAATTGAGAAGACATAAATTCCAAGAGAACTAGACCTAATTCTCTCTATAAATTGAAAGGGATGGTCCATCCAAAAGGGGGGAGGCCCATCGAAAACAATCCACTCCCATAAACAAGAGCAACAGCACATTTGTACTCTTCTCTATCAATAAAAAGTTTTCTTTCCCTAAAAAGTTGGCTCAAAACTGTGCTTAGCATTTTTTTACGTCAACAACAAACATCAATCTAAAATTGCTTTAACAGAATTCCTCAAAACATTAATCTCAAATTGCACTAAACCTTATTTATTGATAGAGAACCAAAAAAATTCAAGCTCTTCCATTTCTTTTGATATCTGAATTGCTTGCAAATATTGCAAAATAAACACGGGAAATCACAAAAAAAATGTTGGGGAAACATAAGAAAGAAGTATAACCAAACTTCAATGGTGCAACATTAGTGCTATTACAGATTTCATTCGTAAGCTTTAACAAAGAGTTACCATCTTGGAATGATAGAACACTTCTGCTAAATAAAGTCAACCAAAACATTCTTTCTTCCCCGTGGAACTCAAAGCGTAGTAGGAGCCTTTAGAAATGAAAAAAGAACAAATTATTGGACAGGTGACGTTTCATTGGGGCTTGCATGCGTGGCCTCCTTGTAACATTTTCTTATTGTCGAATATTTCTACCATGATAGTATGAATTGCTTGCAGACATCACAAAATAAATTGAAGAAATCACCAAAAAACTGCAGGGAAAAGATAAGAAAGAAGTAGAGGTGCGAGTCTCTAGCATGTGCTTTACAAAAATCAGTTCTACCTTGTGCACTCTTCGTCCATCCTTCCAGCTTGCACCTTTTTCCACCACCATGCTGAACACAATAGTTGGCTCGCCCTCTTGCAGTCTTAATACACTTAAGTTAAGTTCCCACATGCTCACTCTCTGTGCACCCTTTAAATTGACATCCTTTGCCCCAGCCATAGCCTTTTACAGAATGAAGTGCTTCCTTCTGCAATTTTCGTGCACCCCAAAAACGTGCAACTTCTGTGCACCACTGCGAGCTTTACAGATCATTGTACTCCCTTGACTACCAAGGATATTGGCATCAACGGCCACCTCCATGGGGTATGCAGAGACCAGAAATGCCCTCAGCATTCTTAGTGCAATTTTCAATCTTGCACTTATTGCCGCCCCCATGACGAATACAAAATCCCTTCTTCCCTCTTTCTGCATGTCACGAGGGCAACCCTCGTGAGCGCAACGCCTACCACCTGTATGCGCTATACAGTAATTTTACTTACTTCCTCCTCAAATGAGCAAATCTAGGTTGGTTGCAATTTTACTTCGGAAGTTGCGGTCAAGTTTGATTGTTGAACTGACTCATCTAAAAGTTTAAGCTATTAGGGAGGAGAAACTTATTTATATAATTAAATTCAGTCTTCGTAACACTCCTTCACGGTGATGCTGTCACGTTGAGGGTGCATGCCTGAAATGCTCACAATACATGGGTGGCAGCTGGATTTGAGGACCTTGCTTTCTCCAATATTATGTTGAAACTTTTTATCTAAAAGCTTAAACTATTAGAGAAAGATGACACATTTATAGTCTTTAAGAAGTACTTTAAAAATCATTAGGCTGATGATTCATGTCGTCTGATTATATTTTACAATTCGGCCCAGTTACCAAAAAAAAAAAAAAGGATTCGGATATGCATTTGACATACAATACCGTTAGGCTCTTGCTGATAAACTTGATAAACTCAATCTAAAACATCACGAGGCCCAGGAAATAATAGGTCCAAAAATGCTCGGCTCATGTTTTATTTGGTTCACCAATTATTTTTTGTTCTTCCCAAAAAGAGATGCACGAACATATAAAAGCCTTTACTCAGCTGTTTTGAGGATTAATTTCCATATTCTGTCAGAAACAGTGATATATTTTATTTGTTTCTCCTGTAGGTTGTATAAATGTGATGTGGTGAAAATCAAATCTATTCTTGAAGCTGAACTCTATCAGCAGTCCCTTATGACTGCCATTGAGCGTATTCAACTGTCAAAAGTGAGTATAACCCTGTTCCCTAGAACTTTTCCCAAATAAAGTTCTAAATTTTAAACTAAAGAATACCCCCAAAACATGCAGAAGCTTTCATATTTCTATTCTTTATGTTTGTTTTTGTCACTCCCTCCTCAAGTATGAATATTGGGACTTGCAGGCTTGGCCTCCTTGTAACATTTTATGATTGTTGAATACTTCTATTTAGATGGTGTGAATTGCTTGCAGAGGATAGATCTCAACGAAAAATTGAAGAGTAACGGTAGCAAGGGATTGAATTCAGTAGTTCCTCACATGTCAATAAATACAAGAAATCAAAAAAAAAAAAAAAAAAAAAATTGGCAAAACAAAAAAAAAAAAAAAGGGGGGGATGATCTCAACGAAAAATTGAAGAGTAACGGTAGCAAGGGATTGAATTCAGTAGTTCCTCACATGTAAAAAAAAAAAAAAAAAAAAAAAAAAAAAAAAAAAAAAAAGTTGCAGAACGATAAGAGAAAAGTAGAGGTGCGATTCTCTCATATAGTGAGTGTACTTCTTCACATTCAGTTTTAAATGACAACAAGAAATGAACTTAATGCATTGATTATGTTCAATCAAACTTTCAGATTTAATTATCTCCTTTTACAAACTTGAAGAAAATGCAAATTTCCTTCTAGAGAGTGTTTTAAATCCATTTCTATAAATTTTGAACCCCATAAAAAGTCAAGAAATGGTAAAAAAATTTATCCAAAATTGCTTTGAAAACAAAATTCTTAAACATTCATCTCAAATTGCGTTAAACATTAAATATCGAAACAGAACCCCCCCAATAAAATAAATAAATAACTAAATTCAAGCTCTACCCTTTCTTATGATAGTCTGAATAGCTCGCTGACATTACAAAATAAATACAAGAAATCTCAAAAAAAATGTAGGGGAAAGACAAGAAAGAAGTAGAGTTATAAGTCGATGGTGCAACACTTGTGCGATTACAAGTTTCATACGTCAACTCTAACAAAGAGTGAGCGTTTTGGAATGATAGAAGAGTTATGCTAAATAATAATCTAAAATGCTCCTTTTCCCCATGGATTCAAAGAGGAGTAGGAGGCTTGGGATATCAAAAAAAATTTATCGCATAGTCGACATTTGATTGGAGCTTGCAAAACTGGCCTCCTTGTAACACTTCCTAATTATTGAATACTTCTATTATGATAGTCTGAATTGCTCACAGCCCTTGAAAAATAAATACAAGAAATTACCAAATATGATGTAGGTGAAAGATAAGAAAAATGAAGAGGTGTCTGGCTCTCTGAAAGTGATTGTACTTATACACACCTATTATTAAATAACATCAAGAAATGTATTGAATGCATTCACTACGTTCAATCAAACATTCGGATATAATTATCATCTTTTACCAACTTAGAGTAAATACAAATTTCCTTCTAGAGGATGTTGTTACTCCATTTGCATAAATTTTGTACCGCCTAAAAAGTCAATAAATGCTAAAAGAATTTATCTAAAATTGCTGTAAAAATAAAATTTATCAACATTAATCTCAAATTGTATTAAACCTTAAATACTGAAAAAAAAAGTTCAAGCTCCTCCATTTCTATGATAGTCTGAATTGCTCGGAGACATTGCAAAATAAATACAAAAAATGCATGGAAAATATAAGAAAGAAGTAAAGCCAAAAGTCTGTAGTGCAGCATTAGTGCATTTACAAATTTCATTTGTTTGAACGCATGATTCTCCCATCTTTGGCCAAAAATATCCATTCCTAATAATTAACCATCTTATCATTTGGCCAACTTGATGAGCTTCACATATCCCTTCGTGCACTTAAGTCATGATCATCCTGGCTTCTTGCAAATTTACACATTTTAGCAATATACCATCAGAGCATTTCTTAAACAATTCTTCATCTATCAGTGTATAATTTAGCAAACGCAACTTCATTTTTCTACTATCTCCTTTATTAGGTTCTTTAAGGAACCTTTTAATCTCTGTCCTCCAATCTATTGCATCTTCATCTTGTATGCAATGAATTTCAATCGTTCTCGCCCTTTCTTTGGATCACGGGCAATATTGTTCCATGCTCACAAGTAGACTTCCAATTTAAAACATTTGAGTACCCTAAGGTCATCTGGGTCAATTCTGGACTTGGCCTCCTTGCAACATTTTCTAAATGTTGAACACTTCTATTATGATAGTCTAAATTGCTCGTGAATATCGCAAAACAAATACAAGAATTCACCCCAAAAAATGCAGATAACAAAGAAGTAGAGGTGCAAGTCTCTTAGAAAGTGAACGTACTTATACACACCCAGTATTAAAATAACAACAAAAAAATGCATTGAATGCATTCACTGGGTCCAATCAAACTTTCGGATATGATAATTACATTTTACCAACTTATTGTAAATGCAAATTTCCTTCCAGAGATTGTTAGCCCTCCATTTTTTATAAGTTTTGAACAGCTTAAAAAGTCAAGAAATGCTAAAAATTTTATCCAAAATTGCTTTGAAAAAATAAAAATAAAAATCCTCTTACATTAATCTCAAATTGCATTAAAACTTAACCATTTTTACATAACCAAAAATAAATAAATCGATCTCTTCCATATCTTATGATAGTTTGAATTGCTTGCTGACGTTGCAATATAAATACAAGAAATCACCAAAAAAGGGAAATATAAGAAAGAAGAAGAGCCGAAAGTCGATGGAATGGTAGAACACTTCTTCCATTACAAATTTCATTTGTCAAATCTAAGAAAGAGTGAGCATTTTGGAACGGTTACGGGCCATAAATAAGCCCTTAATTTTGTACATGTGAAATACAATGCAAGACATAATTTTTCAATGGCAGAATAATTGCATTCACATTTTGTTAACCGTTTACTCGAGTAGTAAATCGCCCTTTCTTCATCAAATTAGTCCTTCTGCGCGACCATTCCAGCTATTGATTCTTCTTCAGCCGATACATACACTTTCATTGGTCGTCCTTGGATTAGTGACACCAACACTGGTGGACTTGATAAATATGTTTTTAGGCTTTCAAAAGCCTTTAGATGCTCCTCTTTCCAGACGAATTCGTCCTGATTTTTCAACTTTAAAAGCGGGGAAAAAGTTTTAGTTCGCCCTGCACAGTTAGAAATAAAGCATTTTAAAAAGTTTACTTGGCCTAGAAATCTTTGCAATTCTTTTTTATTGCTAGGTGGTTTGACCTCTAAAATGACCTTCGCTTTATTTTTATCAAGTTCAATCCCCCTTTTGTGTACTAAGAAACCAAGATACGAAATTCCGACACGATTTCTTAATCAAAGATTACACGAGGATTAAATGCTGCATTTGTTGATTCCACGTGAGATTGCAACATGCTTAAAAATCTTTCATAATAGTTTCTAGACTTCATAATACTAACAGATTGTATTTTATGTTTGCCTTACAAATAATTCAATAATTGAAAATGTTACAGGTCCTGTAATTTTTTGTGACGAATCTTACACATCCTATTACAAATAAAATTAAGTACGATTATGCAATGTTCTTCAAGACTCATTATCATTTATCTCAAAGTCGTTTATTTTCATAAAAATTGTATTTACCTTATCGAAATCATACTGAATGTATGGATTTAGTACTAGTGGAATATTTGAGGCCAGCAGTGAATGTTTTTCAAAAAAAAAAAATACCTATAGAGGAAAGTTATAAAACTTGTTACATTAGATTTGATTTGATTGCATATTACAAAATAGGGAGAACTCCGAACCTAAATGCCCCCAAGTGCATTGTTTTCCTTCACCGCATGCTTGGTAAAAATCAGTCCTACCTTGTTCATACATCCTTCGAGCTTGCACCTTTTCCACCACCATGACGAACACAATAATTGGTGCACCCTCTTGCACTCTTGGTACACTCAAGTTCGGTGCATCTATTGCCACCACCATGACTAACACAAAGTATAGTTCCCACATGCTCGATCTTTGTGCACCTTTTAAATTGATATCTTTTGCTCCTGCCAAGGCCTTAACAGAATGGAGTGCTCCTTTCTGCACTTTTTGTGCACCCCAAAAATGAGCTTTACAGAACATTGCACTCCCTTGAGTACCCTTTGATTACCAAGGATATATGCAACAACGGCCGTCTACAAGGGATATGCGTAGAGCAGAAATACCCCCAGCATTCTTAGTGCAATTTTCAATCTTGCACCTTTTGCCTCCCCCATGACAAATACAAAATCCCATTTTACCTCTTGCCGCATAAGGGCAACCCCTGTGAGTGCAATGCCTTCCAACTCCATGCTGATGTAGATCGAATCTACAATCACATGATACTAGCAACTCAAATGGATTGAACTCAAGAAACAAACGTTTTCTTATTCCATGAACAACCCCCAAAAACCCTATGAGACGTTTTAAAGTTTTAAATATGAAAAGAACAGATAATCTACTGCGCAGCAGTCCCTTAATGGGCTGGGCTATAAAGCCAGAATAACAAATACTGAAAATAAACTAAGAAACTTTAAATACCGTTTTGATCCAGTAAACGAATTCAAACGGCCAAAATCCATCATACATCAAGACAAAGCGGTAAGTTCATCCAGAATCGTTGTGAGCTTTTCGGAATGGGGTTATGGGCCCAAAACGGACTCGTAAGCAAAAGTTACGTCAATTTCTTCGAACGCCGACCATCCAAGTGTTCTATATACGCAAGTGCTTGTTCCTCCACACAAAACTCATCACATGCCCTATACAGTAATCAATACGGCCTTCAACATGTCTGACATTTGATTGGGGCTTGCATTGGCCTCCTTATTACATTTATGATTGTTATATACTTCGATTAAGTTAGTGTGAATTGCTAGTAGACATGTAATTAAACACAGGAATCACCCAAAAAAAAAATGTAGGGTAACGACAAGAAAAAATTAGAGGTACGAGGCTCTCAATTAGTGGGTGTACTCATTCACGTCGTGTTCTAAATGACGACAAGAAATGCATTTGATGAATTCACTACATCCAACCAAACTTTCAGATTTAATTATTAACATTTACAAACCTAGCAAAAATGCAAATTTCCTTCCAGAGAATGTTGCAACTCCATTGCTATAAATTGTCCCTAAAAAGTCAAGAAATGCTAAAAAATTTATTCATAGTTGCTTTAAACCTTAAATATTGATACAGAACCAAAAAAAATTCAAGCTCTTCCATTTCTTATGATAGTCTAAATAGCTCGCTGACATTGCAAAATAAATAAAACAAATCTCCAAAAAATGCTTGGAGAAAGATAAGAAAGAAGTAGAGTTCAAAGTCGACGGTACAGCCATGCAGCATTTGTGCTATTACAAAGTTCATAAGTCAAGTCTAACAAAGAATGAGGGTTTTGGAGTGATATGAAAACTTGTGCTAAATTAAGTCATCCAAAACACTCCTTTTTCCCATGGGACTCAAAGATGAGTAGGAGGCTTGAGATATGAAAAAGATTTATTGCATGGTTGACATTAGATTGGAGCTTGCAGAACTAGCCTCCTTGTTACATTTTCTAATTATTGAATACTTCATTTATGATAGTCTGAATTACTCTCAGACATCAAAACATAAATACGAAAAATCACCAAAAATAATGTAGGAGAAAGATAAGAAAAGAAGAAGGTGCCTGGTTCTTAGAGAGTGGATGTACATATACACACCCAGTAAATAACATCAATAAATGTATTGAACGCATTCACTACAAATTCGGATACAATTATTATCCTTTACTTACTTAGAGTAAATACAAATTTCCTTGCAAAGAATGTTGTTACTCCATTTCTATAAACTTTGAACATCCTAAAAACTAAAGAAATGCTAAAAAAAAATTGTCTAAATTTGCTTTAAAACTAAAATTCATAAACATTAATCTTGAATAGTATTCAACCTTAAATATGATACATAACCAAAAAAATTAAGCTCTTTCATTTCTATGATAGTCTGAATTGCTCTGAGACATTTCAAAATATATACAAGAAATCACCCAAAAAATGCACAGAAAATATAAGAAGTAAACCCAAAAGTCTATGGTGCAGCATTAGTGCATTTACAAATTTCATTTGTTAGCTCTGACAAAGAGGGAGCATTTTGAAAAGATATAACACTTTTGCTAAATAAAGTCATCCAAAACACTGCTTCTTCCCCATGGAACTCAAACTGGAAAAGGAGGCTTGAGATAGGAGAAAAAAATTATCAGACATTTGACATTTGACTGGGGCTTTCAAACTTGGCCTCCTTGTAATATTTTCTGAATGATGAATACTTCTATTATGATTATCTGCATTACTAGCAGACATAGGAAATTAATTCAAGAAATCACCAAAAAGAAATGCAAGGGAAACATTTGAAAGAAGTAGAGGCGCAAGTCTCTCACAATACTTATACACACCTTCTTTTAAACAACGTCAAGAAATGCATTCACTAGGTCCAATTAAACTTTTGGGTGTGATTATTACCTTTTACTAACTTAATGTTAAGGAAAAAATTCATAACTAAGAAATTGTATCAGTCATTTCAAAAGATCAAAGGTTTCAAATTTCAAAAAACAAATATTTATTAAAATTTATTTATGATTTAATTAATTAATTATATATTTTATTAAATATATTAAGGTCACAAATCTATATAATTTGGTGACAAATTAACAATTTAATTAGTCACAAAAATTTTATAAGTCACAATTTGTTCATCGGTCATAAGTGAAAAATTTATAAATCACGATGTATTTATCGGTCACAAATCATAAATGTAATAAGTCACAACTTATTATACAATCACAAATTATCAATTATCCTTTATAGATCAATAATTTTTTTATTTCACACATTATATCAATTCACAGTTTATTTTTTCATTGGTCATAGATTAACCAATATAATGGTCACACTCAACCAAATCACTTGTGACCACCACCAGTACTTGGTGACCACTACCTCACCACTGTGACCAGTCGCATTGCCACCAAAATCCTCGTCGACAGAACCACCACCACCACCATCCCCAACCACAACCACTATTAGACCACCATCGTTGCTGCTACAACTATCATCACCACTACCACCAGATGCACCGCCAAATCGACCCCCACTAACTCTCGATCCATCATCAACAGCACCCAATCTACCACCACGACGACGACAATAAAACTACCCTAACATTACCACACCATGGAATCCACCACCACCAACAAAACAAAACTCAATCAAATCTTCAAGCCCAAAAATCATTTCAAAACCATGGCAAATCCAAAATCGTAGCCACCATCGTCATCACCACCACCGTCAATATTCTTCACCCAGCTGGAA
The DNA here is from genome assembly GCF_002742605.1 of Olea europaea var. sylvestris. NCBI lineage: Eukaryota > Viridiplantae > Streptophyta > Magnoliopsida > Lamiales > Oleaceae > Olea > Olea europaea. Next base: position 247,705 of record NW_019266538.1, on the reverse strand, counting down.
GCAATTCCATAGATCTATCACGCCACCTTCATCCTCTCCAACAACCTCATAGCACCTTGTCGGAGTGGCACTGCACCTCAGCACAGCGACACCACAATCCCATTGAATTAGGGCGTAAAGAAGCTGTGGTGTGCGCCACCTGACAGTAGATCCATTTTCAGTGGAGAATTAGGGCAGTTTATAGATATTATGGTCCGTTTGATTGCAAAGATGGAATTGAATTAAATTAAAAACGAATTCCAGGGAATTGAATTGCCTAGAAATTATTTTCCTGGGAATTGTAAATTATTGTATTTGATTTGTATAATTTTTCACGTGAAAAATGTTGAAATAAAAGTATTTTTTTATGTTCGTTTGGTTTTGTTTTACATGAAAATTGTCAATTAAAGAGATAGAATTTATTGGTATTGGGTATGAAATTTATTTCCGTTGCCAACAAAAAAATCAAGAAAATCATCTATCTTTTGGAACATTTGTCTTTGTTTTACATGTAAATTGTCAGTTAAAGAGAAATATTTTTTTACAATAATTCTTAGAATTTATTTCCATTACAAAAAAAAAAAAGAGTTAAAGTAGGGTGAAAAACCAAGAAAAGAACAACTTCCAAGACAATCAAAAAAATGAATTACATGGAAAAAGTGTGCTATCAAACACTACGATTTGGGTGGAAAATGGAAATTCCATTTTCCATGGAATTGGCCCTATCAAACACACCCTTATTGATTTTAATTTCATTCGTCAGCTTTGAAAGAGTGGGCATTTTGGAATTATAGAACACTTCTGCTTAATAAAGTCAGTTAAAATGCTCCTTCTACCCTCCCTTCCCCCCACATAGGACCCAAAGAGGAGTAGGAGGCTTTAGATACCAAAAAAAAAAAAAAAAAAAATTAAAAACCAAACCAAATTTTTTTGGGGGTTTCA